>NW_007246524.1:33534-35768 GCF_000164805.1 Carlito syrichta
AGCACCGTCTCGGCCATGTCGTCCGCGTTGTGACCTGGGGAGAGAAGGCAGCGGGTGAGGGAGCGCCGAGGGCGCTGCGGTCATGGGGTCCCCGGGAGGGCGACGCGGACCGTGGGGTCTCCGGGGAGGGCGACGCGGGTCGTGGGGTCCCCGGGGAGGGGGCTGCGGGCCATGGGGCCCCTGGGGAGGGGTGATGTGGGTCATGGGGATCCCAGGGCCCCACGAGGCAGCCAGGACCCATAGAGAGGCTGGGAGGGAGAGAGTGGGGCATGGAGACCCCAGATACTGTGGAGCAGCCAGGACTTAGAGAGAGACTGGGAGGGGACAACGGGCCATGGAGCCCCCAGCACCATGGGAGCAGCCAGGGCCTGGAGAGAGACTGGGAGACAGAGAGTTGGTCACGGAGAACCCGGGCACTGTGGTGCCCCCACAGACTGGAGGTGGACACAGTGAGAAATGATAGAGGTATAAACACAAGCTCTCCTGGAGCAACCTGGGGGTGTCCTCAATTATCACCCACCTACCACGTACCAGGCCCTGTGCTAGTTAGCCCTTTCACATTAGCAGTAAAAGTGTTTTACCCTGCAAACACCATTTCAGCCTCAGTTAAAACTAATTCAGACAACACAGGGGAAAAAAATGGTTTAATGGAAATTCTCGAGAGAGCTGTAGAAACAAGTGCCTCTGGAAATGCAGATCACCGTGTTAAGAAAGATCAGAAAGAAAGTTAGTAAATATTTACACAATGGCCACCATAAAAAACTAAAGCAATCCTTTTCTGCATCTTGTCATCGTATACTTGAGTCTGTATATTAAAATGATGTTCTTGGGGCTGAAATGATCTCAACCTATTCTCAAACTTTAAAAGAAAAAAATAAAGTGCTGTTCTTAGGGCTTCTCAAATTGGCCATATGTGCCCTCCTCAGGGCCTTTGCATGAGCTGTTTCCTCTGCTCAGGAAACCTCTCCCAAACTTCTGTTCATCCTTAACCTGGTTACTCATGGAACCTTTAGGTCTCAGGTCACCCAGAAAAGGCTTCCTTAATCCCCACCTTTTCCTTTTACAGGGACCTCTGCTATAAATTCACAATATCTGTGCAATTTTCCTTAGTCACACTTGTCAGGTCATAATTACATATATGAGAATCAGGCAGAAGTAGAGACTATTTCCTGAATCATCATAACAGCAAAGATCTATATAATGTTGACTGTTTTTCAACCTCTACTTAAGTGCTTTACATATAACTCATCTAATTCCCAACAACTCCAGGGTCTAAGTATTATGAATATCCCCATTTTACAAAAGAGGCAACCGAGGTTAGGTAATTTGCTCTAGGCTGCATAGTTTGTATCTGGCATGTAGCAAATGATCAATAATTACTGGCTGAAGCAATGACTGGGAGAGAATAAAAGATATTAGGGAGAAGCTGATAGGGAAAAGGAGTTGAGACACACCTACATTTCAGACTACAGATGGCTTCTGATGGGAGACACCTATTTGCATCCCTCTCTTTGTGAAGGGAGGCATAAAAAATGTCATTTTTAAAAATGCTGCCGAGCGCAGTGGCTCAAGCCTGTAATCCCAGCACTTTGAGAGGCTGAGGCGAGAGGACTGCCTGAGCTCAGGGGTTCCAGACCAGCCTGGACAACATGGCGAGATCTCGTCTCTACAATAAGTCAAAAACATTAACCGGGCATGGTGGCACATGCCTGTGGTTTCAGCTACTTGGAAGGCTGAGGCGGAAGGATCACCTGAGCCCACTAGGTCGAGGCTGTGGTGGCTGTGAGCGTGCCATTGCACTCCAGCCTGGGTGACAAAGTGAGACACCGACTCAAAAAAAGGCAAGAACTCCAGTCCTAGACCCTATAGGGTAGCCCCTCAACCCCTCTATTTGCTAATGTACGTGTAACCAAGATGATGGCAGACGCCCAGATGCTTGCCAAACCTGTCCCTCTCCAACCCAGGGAGGAGCATACGTTACATGCTTGAAACCTTCAGTAGGCTCCAACCCCTCTCTGGAACATGCGCACTGCCCCTCCTCCGGACGGGGCTCCTCCCTAAGACACGCCCCAGGTCTCCGCGCCCGCTTTCGGAGCGTGGGACCTAGTCCCCTCCCAGGGCCCGCCGGCGCACGGGCCCCGCTTTTCCCCGCCGCGCCCGCGCTCACCCGTCACGACGTGCGTGGCTCCCGCGAGGCGCGCCCCTTCCTCCAGCGCTCGGCGCCGCAGCACCCC
>NW_007246524.1:36087-39280 GCF_000164805.1 Carlito syrichta
CGGGCCGCGTGGCAGGAGGCGCACGGCGGGGCGGGCATCGCGGGCGGGGTCGCCTCTCCTGGAGGGGAGAGGGGGCGGGTTACGCGAGGATCCGGACTGCGGGGCCGCTGCTTTGGAGGAGGCTGCCTGGAGAGCACCTCTTCCTGGAACAGACCGGGGATAGGCGTGCCACCCGCGGAGACCGGGGGTTATACGTGGGTTCTGGCGTAAGGAGGCTTCTTGGATGGCCCTCGTTATGCACGAAAAGAAGCTTAGGGAGGTGGTTTCAGGGGAAAAGAGAGGGAGCGACAGGGTTATACCCAGAATCGGGTTGTGTCTTGTCCAGAGGGAGGGGGGTGTCTATTAAGGCCTAGTCACAACTTCCAGGGAGGCCACTCCTGTTACAGCCCTGATCAGAGGGACAAGGTAGATATCACTGACTTGGGTCTGCAGGGCTGTTCAGAGCTTGGCAGGGGAGGAGTTAGTGACTTTAAGGACAGAGGGAGGCCAGGCTCTGTTCTGGGGAAGGGGATACACAGGAAAGACCAATTGGATTTCACTTCGGAGTGGGAAACTGCCTCCAGAAATGGGTCCCTGGTTGCATCCTCTGAATGGCAGGATGATCACCTCCAGGGACACACAGAGGCAGCATGGATCACACCTCTAGGGAGACCAACTGAGGTTGCCCCTGTTTCGTGGGTGGGGGTGTGTGGGCCTCCAGGACTGAACTCAAGCCTGCTCTGGTATCAGAATCCACCACAAGACCTATGGCCCATCAAGACCTGGGTCAGCCCATGCTTGACCCCCATCTATTCTCCCCTTTCCTACCTCATCTCTCCCCACCCAGTCAAGACTCCCTTGGTCCTGCCTGCTGGTGAACCTTAACAATTCACCCAGCTCAGTTCCCCTAAGCCACCATCACCTCCTGCCTGGACAACTACAGTAGCCTCCTTGCCGTTCAAAACAGCTCAGGCTGCTTCTAGGATTTATCACAGTGTGTGGGATTATTTTATGACTATGTTTTCTGTCTATAATTTCCATGAGGGCAACCAGCTACTCAGATGACTAATAGGCATCTTAAGACCTACATTCCTGACACCTCTTACCAAGCCTGTTTCTCCTGGAGTAAAGGGCAGCTTGCTCCTTCCAGCTGCTCGGACCAGAAGCCTTAGGGTCCAGGACCCTGGACTGCTTTTTCTCTCCCCACTTTCATCATGCTACCAGTGAATGGCTCCAAACTGCAATCAGTCCTGATGTTTCCCCCAAATGCCCCAATGAGGATGCCCCTCAAACCCAAGGGGATCAAAAGAACATAGCAAATCCGGTTTGACTCCTGAATCAAGCACTTCTCACCGTCTCACAGCCGGCACCCTAGTCTGGGCCGTCTTGCTCCTGGACTACTGCAGGGGGCTCCTCAGTAGTCCAGGAGTGGTCTCTATTCTAAATCTGTCTCTATTGCTCCCTGTTCCTGTCGCCCCTCCCCTCCACACACTCTCATCTTAACAGCTAGTGGGATCCTGCACAGTATCTTCTCAACATCCCCCCATTGTCTCATCTCACTTAGTAACTGCTCATGGCCAACAAGGCCCTTCCTAACGACCTGGCCCCTTTTTTCTGACCTCACCTCCTCCCACTCCCTTCAGCTGCTTTGGTTTTTTTTTTTTTGAGTTGAAGTCTCACTTTGTAACCCAGACTGGAGTGCAGTGTCACACTCAAGGTCACCACAGCCTCGACCTGCTGGGCTTCATTGATCCTTCCGCCTCAGCCTTACAAGTATCTGGAACTACAGGCATGCGCCATCACACCCAGCTAATTTTCCTTGATTCCTTGTAGAGATACGGTCTCGCCAAGTTGTCCAGGCTGATCTTGAACCCATGGACTCAGGCAGTCCTCTTACCTCAGCCTTCCAAAGTGCTGGGATTATAGGTGTGAGTCACCACGCCCAGCCTGCTCTGGCTTCTACACTCAAGTAACCAAGGGACACTCCTGCCTCCAGGTGTTTGCACTGGTTCTTCCCTTTGCCCAGAGTACCCTTTCCTGTCACTAAGCCCAGCAGCCCTCAGGACTAATCTGCTGTGACCATCTGGCACATCTGTCCCTGCTGAGTTATGTTCCCTTTGAAGTCTTTTCTCCCCCCAATTTTGACTTAGTCCTTCCTCTTCTCTCTTCTAGTTTTCTCCTCCCACTTTGTCTCTTTGGAGAGGCCTCTTTTGATCCTTAAGCACTGCCCAGAACCCCTCTTCTCATTCTCGTTATGGGTGACTGAATTGCAATGTCCACAAGGCTGGTCCTCAGAATGTCCACAAGGCTGGCCCCACTGAAGATCCCTGTGGGGCCTTCTCTCACATCTCAGTACCCAAACCGACCAGCTCCCACCCCCAACACAGAAACTTAGTCTTACTGAGCTGCTCCCTGTCTCCCATGAGCAGCACCACCTTCCACCCAGCTCCTATGAAGAATAGGCTTACTCAGCTTTTCTGACTCCCAGTCACCTAGCCCTGGGTTCTACCTGCTGAGGTCCTCAGCAGATCCAGTCCCATTGCTGCCAGTATCCCTGCTTTGGCTTCCCTCTCTGAGCCTTTGGACATTTGAGGTCCTTTGTTGTCTGGCTCCATCCTGCTCAGCCAGATGAACTTCCCATGGTTTTTCAAACCCCGGAAACAGTGAATGCTGTGAAGACATGGCTCTCACCTTCAAGTTTCAGCTCAAACTTTCGGTCGTTCATTCAACAAATAGCCACTGAGTGCCACCCATGAACTCATCATACTTTAGGTCCTAGGGACATAGTAGTGAGCAGGATAGGAAAGGTTGCATCTCTCAGGGTACTAACATTCTAGTGGAGGAACCAAGCCCTGGAAAATCAAGTGTCCTAAGTAAAAAATCCAGATGCTTTCCAAATATGAGGAGGAATAAGAAGTAGTTATCTTAGGTGATGTGACCATGAGGGAATAGGGAAGGGGTTCTTAAGCTGGGGTGGTTAAGATTGGCTTTGAGCTGAGGCCAGCAGGATGAGAAGGGGCCAGGCATTAGATCAGGATGGAAAGAATATTCCAAATAGAGTTAGCAGCACATGCAGATGATCTGAGGGCAGGGCCTGGCTGTGTTCAACTGGTTGGAAAGTGTGTTGCGGCTGGAGACCAGAGAGGGACAGAGGCTTAGAGGTTGGCAGGAGTGCCATGGCACACTCACGGCTAACCCAGCATTGACCTGCTGG
>NW_007246524.1:39300-136083 GCF_000164805.1 Carlito syrichta
TGACCTGCTGGGCTCCGGCAATCCTTCTGCCTCAGCCTTCCAAGTAGCTGGAACTACAGGTGCATGCTACCAATGCCTGGTTAATTTTTAATTTATTGTAGAGATAAGGTCTCGCCAAGTTGCCCAAGCTGGTCTTGAACCCACGGGCTCAGGCAATCTACTCGCCTCAGCCTCCCGAAGTGCTGGGATGACAGGTTGAGCCACCGAGCCCAGCCCTGATTTATATTTTAACGGGCTTCCTCATGCTGCATGTGGGTGGAGGGTGGAGGACGGCAAGGGCAGAATCATAACAGCGAGGAGGCTCCAGCAGCGATTCTGAGCATGATGGCTCAGAGCAGAATGGAGGTAACGCAAGCGGAGAGAAGTGGTCATTTTTGCATCTTTTCTGGAGATGAAGTTGATCGACTCACACAAGAGTTGGTTGAGGGAGAGAAATGGATGAGACAAATAGAGCCCTTGGAACAACTCCAAGGTTTGGGCTTGCATAGTGGGACTATTTAGCGGGAAGTAGGTGGAAAGATTGTGAGGGGCAGGTTTAGAATACAGAATCTAGAATTCAAGTGTGATAAATGCAAAACAAAAACAAAATAGAATCTGGAATTTTGTTTGTATACAATAGATTTGAGGTCCTTTGCTCTGGGAAATCTTCTCTAAACCCTAGACTGGGTCTAGCACCTTTTCTGGGCTCCCAGAGCGCCTGAGCAGGCGGTGGGCGGGCGGCCGGGAATTGGGGGGAGGGAAGGTGTTCAGTTCTAGGTTGTAACCAAGACAGAGGAGAGTGCATTACTAGCTGATGGCGAGAGCGAGGAGACTGGACCGCAGAGCCCAAAACGGGTCAGCGGGTACAACAGCTGCTTAGGGTACAACAGCTGCTTAGGGCACTTCCGCCCAAGGCTGGGGGATCACGGAGAAAAGTACCATCTCCCCAGGGGACGCCTTCGAGAATGCGTGGGAGAGAAATGCGGAATCTTCGACGTCTACACAAAGCGCGACAAAGGGCCAGGACCGGCCCGCTGTAGGAGGCGGTGCTCACCTGAGTAGAACCAGTGCCAGAGGGTCCAAGCTCCAAGAAAGCGCGGGAGCGGGTGAAGGACTACAACCCCCAGGAGGCTTCGGGTCTACCCGCCTACGACTCCCAGGTGCCCATGCGGTGGCTCGGTCCGCGGCGCTTTCTGCGCTCGGGTAAACTGGAGCCTACAGCTCCCGGCGATCCTCGCGGCGCGTCACGCTCTCCTTCCGTCCGGGGCTCCCAGAGTGCGCTTGGCTGGCCCAGCCCGCTTCCCGTCTGCGCCTGCGCAAGAACACGCGCGGCATCGGTTTTCTGTGTGTTGCTTAACGTGGAGTTTATTGCAAAGATGAAATGGACATTTTTCATATTTTGCCCTCTTCTAGGAGAATGATAAGCGCTTAGGAGATGGGGCGGGAGAAAAAGATGAGGGGTACAAGTAAGATAGCGCCTGCGCAGAACAGATTGCAAGGCTCGGGTCGCCTCCCAAACGGATACAGGACGGGCTTTTGCGTGCGCCCCCTGCAGGCGTGGAGGTGGATGCGTGCCCACACCCGGGGCGAAGGCCGAGCAGGGTGCGGTCTGTGCTTGTGCGAAGTTGAGCGCGAGCGGTTGGTAGGTTTCCGCTCGTGCGCGGGGCTTGGGACTTGGACGCGGGGAGCAGTTATGCGCAAGAGTAGGTCTGTAACACATTACGCCCCCTTCCAGGCAGAGTTGAAGGCAGAGATCGGGATGGCGGGCAGGTGAGACCTTGAGACAAGCTCCCCAAATCAAGGATCGGGGAGCCCTGCTCCTCAGATCCAAGTCCTTAAGCTCCGTCCAACCCCCAGACTGCCCCGTCTCCCGCATATTCCTGGTTCTGGTCTGTAGTCACTTGAAACCCGAGATGAGAGGATTGAGAGTGAAGGGTAGTGGGAGACAGGCTCCCATTAGACGCATGTAACAGTCTGTCTTAGGTTGGAACTTTGGTGATAGGGTTCATTCATTTGTTAATCATTTCCTGCGTGCCAGGGTCCCTGTCTTATGGGAAACTGGTGTGCCTGGTCTGGTCAGGAGATGGGGATGATAAATCTCAATGTGAAAATACGAGATGTTGAGGGCTGCAGAAACCCAGAGGTTACCAGTGCTCTGCGAGCCGGGACCTGGGGGAGACGGCAGCACTTACGCAATTAACTTGTGCCAGACGCTGTGTACTTCACTTTCTCTGCACCATCCTTAGTTCCTTATCTGTAAAATGGGGATAGTAATGCCTACTTCCTAAAGTGTTTGTGAAGATAAGTGAGTTAGTGTGGAAAGTGTTTGCAACAGTGCTCTACTAACAATAAACATTTATTATTTATATTCCACTGAATCATCATAATCAAAGGTGGCTTTCTTTTCAGGGCCAGGCCTAATTTTTAGTTCTTTTAAAGCAAGCAATGAGGTGGGAGTTTCAAACCTTAGATATCCTGAAGGTAGTCTAAGTCAGAGTTTCCCAACTGGGGAGGGGAGAACTGATTTTGGTCTCCCAGGGAACGTTTAGCAATATCTGCAGACATTTTTGTCTGTCATAACTGGAGAAGAAAGGGTAGGGTGTGGCTGGCATCTAGTCAGTGGAGACCAGGAATGCTGCTAAGCACACTATACAGAGGATAGTGTCCCATGACAAAGAATTTTCCATCCCCAATTATTAGTCGTCCCAATGTTGGGAAACCCTGTCCTAAGTGATACTCCCCTGTCACCTTGGTTTTTTTACTCCCAAACTATAGTACACTACATTCAAGTATTTCTGGGTTGGTTTTCATTTTCTGCTTCAGAAGTTTGTTTGACTAAATATTTAAGCTAATCTCAACACTGCTCATATACTTTTGAATGGAAACTAGTAAAAAGGTTCCCCTTAAATGGGCATCAGTGAAGAAAAGAGTATACAAAAGCCACCCTGTCTACATGTCTATTCCACTTGCTTAGTTGTGTGGCCCTGAGTAAATGACTTAAGCTTTCTGTGCCTCATGGGTTTAATGAGGATAATAATAGCGGTTATTGGAAGGATTAATATATACTAATATTTAGAATTTATATATATATATGTATATGAAGTACTCAAACCAGTGCTTGACACAGTAAGTGCTGTAAAAAGGGGTGTGCTCTGGTTCCTTACATCATACCCTTGGGGCAGCAATAATTGACAGTGTTGAGGTTCAATCATGGCTCAAGACAAGTTCACTATATACACATTGCTCTAGTCAGTACTGGCCATGTTCTTCAACAAGCTGGCAAGGTCTGAGGAGAGGTTTCACATGGATACTTTGCAGAAGCTTTATGTTTTAAATTCATGTTGTAACATATTAACTTAATATTCTGTGGTAATTGTAGGTTGGTGGCAGCGGACTTCCAGAGAGGGCATATTATTGGTAGCTCCTCTTCACTTACAGGGTAAGGGCCAAGTCCCACAGCCTGGCATTTTCTACCTGGCCCTGATGACTTTTCAGCTTCATATTTTACCATTGAACTTCTGGCAGGACCCCACATTTGTCAGCAAAATAACTCTTTTTTTCCTTTCATTTTTTCTTTTTTGAGTCAGAGTCTCCCTGTGTCACCCAGGCTGGAGTGCAGTGGCACAATCACGGCCACTGCAGCCTCCACCTACTGGGTTCAGGCAATCCTTTCACATGGCTGGAAATTTTTTGATTTTTTTTTTTTTTTGTAGAGATGAGGACTTGCTATGTTGCCCAGGCTGGTCTTGAACTCCTAGACTCAAGCATTCCTCCCACCTTGGCTCAAAAGTACTGGGATTATAGGCGTTAGCCACCATACCTGGCCGAAATACCTTTTTCTGCCAGTGTTTGTATGTGCCATTTCGTCTTCCTGAAGACTTTTTCTTCCTCACCAAACACACTGATTCCTACTTCCATCCGGGTGGCCACTTGGATGTACTTCCTCCAAGAAGCCTACTGGACCTCCCTTCTCTCCTGCACTGGATTAGTAAGCTGCCTCTGAGCTCCCACAACTCCTGGTCCCTCAGAGGTTCTGTCACCTGGGGCTGTGGCTAGTTATCAGCTTAGTTGTCTTTGGGTTGGAAGCTCCTTGAAGGAGGGATTCAGTTGGATTTTAATCTGAGTCCCCAGCATTGCTGGACACAATGCTTAGTAGTTGCAGAGCAGGCAAAATGTTCAAGGTCCTTCCTAAGCTGCTCCTTGCTTGCTTCTTTCTTGTCTCCTGTCTTTGGCACCTCAGTGAACAAGGCTCAGGAACAGACAGCTATTGCCATGGGATATGGTAGTTAAGGACAGGCTCTGGGGCCACAGTGCCTGGTCAGATTCTGAGAAGTACCATCTCCTAGTTGTATAATCATGAACAAGTTATATAGCCTTTCTAGGCCTCATTTCCTCACCCCAAAATAGAGATATTAATATAATATCCTTATAGGATTAGATTAATATAATATCCTTATAGGATTAGAACAGTGGTTCTCAAATGGATGATTTTGCTCCTCCCACCCCAGGGTTGTTTGGCAGAGACATTTTTGGTTGTTACAACTGGGGTTGGGATACTGGAATTTAGTAGGTAGAGGCCAGGGATGTTACCAAATTTCTAACGCACAACAAAGAATTAACTTGCCCAACATAGTAGTGCTGAGGTTGAAAAATCCTTGCTTAGTAGATGAGAAGCAACTCGAGTCATAGTAAGCACTCAGTAAATATTAGATACCACTACCACCAGCACCTAAGTGCACTAGGATCTCTTATGTCTCCACACCTCTGCCCAGAATGCCCGTTCCCCCTTTACATGGGGGACGAATAGCTACCTATCCTCCAGAGCCTACCAGTAAATGACTTCTTTGGGAAAGCCTTCTCTGACTGCTGCCACCCTTGTTCTGCAACACACTCAACCAGGCAGTGGAAAGAATGTTGAAGTCACATGCACAGGCCTCGCCTAAAATTTAGGATTGTTTCTTATATCTGAGTGACTTTGGGTAAATGACTTCTGTCTGTGCTTCAGTGTCCTTATCTATGACATCAGGGCGGCCTTGAGGTTGAAATGGGCCAGCACTGGGTAAGTGTTGGGACTCCCTTTGTGGAATATGTTAGTCAATAAAATCTGAATGCTTGGTGTTGGTTTAGGTTGGAGGAAATTTTTTGGAAATATGTTTGTTAAGACTTGCTGTGGAGAGAATAGGAACTTGCAAATTTTTCTTTATCACTAGAAGTGTTAAAAAGAAAAAAGATATTATGTGCTATTTACATGAGACCCATATTTAATGAAGAAGGACTCAGAGAAGTATGAAAGTAAACATATGGGAAAACATACGAGGAAAATAACCGGAAGGAATCTGAGTGTACCTATGTAAAGCACCAGATAAAATATATTTCGAGTCAAAAAGCACTGTGAATAATAAAAGTGTCATCACAAATGAAAAAGATAACCAGGATGATAAAACAATTTTAAACTTGAAGATACCTAACAACATAGCTTCAAAAGAAATAAAGCCAAGTTAACAGGATGACAAGAAGAAATAGGCACATTCCAGAAGCACTGTGACATTTTAACATATCTCAGTAATTGACCAAGCTGACAAAAACTATACAGCTATGGAAAATTTAAACAAGACCACTAACAAGTTGAACTAATGGACATAAATGTAACCCTGCAACCAATGATTTGGCAATACATGTGTTTTCTAGACACACATGGGTTGTATGTAGATAGATGTTCTAAGCATGACTGTCCGATAAGGTACCCATTTGGCCATATGTGGCCACTGGACACTTGAACTATGGCTAGTCTGAATTGAGCTGTGTGATAAATGTAAAATATATACCAGATTAGAAGACTTTATGTGAAAAAGATAATGTATAATATCTTACTAATTGTGTGTGTGTGTGTGTGTGTGTGTGTGTGTGTGTAGAGAGAGAGAGAGAGGGAGGGAAGGAGGGAGGGAGAGAGAGTGTGTGTGCGTGTATGTGTGTGTGTAGGAGTCTCACTCTGTTTCCCAGGCTGGAGTACAGTGGCATGATCACGGCTCACTGCATCCTCAACCTCATGAACTCAGGCGATCCTTCCACCTCAGCTCCTGAGTAGTTGAGACTACAGGCGTGCACCACCATGCTCAGCTAAGTTTTTGATTCCTTGTAGAGACAAGGTCTCTTTATGTTACCTAGGCTGGTCTTAAACTCTTGGGCTCGAGCAATTCTCCTGCCTTGGCCTTCCCAAAGTGCTGGGATTATAGGCATGACCACCATGTCCAGCCCTCAATAATACATTTTTATGTTGATTACATGTTTAAATGGTAATTTTGATATCTTGGGTTAATTGTAATATTAAAGTCATATCTTATTTTTATTTTTAAATGTAAAATTTACTAGAAAATTTAAAATCACACCTATGACTTGCATTTCTGTTGTTCAGCACCACTCCAGACCACAAGTAAGTCTCGACAGTTAGCAGTCACTTGGACTCACTCCTAAGGACGAGAGACTTTGACAAAGAAGTGTAATAAGCATACTTCTGATCCAGTAATTTATCAGCCCCTGTTTTATGACTTAGAAAATTATAAAAGCAATTGTTCACAAACGTTGAAACTAGCTCAAACACGAGGGGTTGGGGTGTGTGTGTGTTTGTGTGTGTGTGTGTGTGTGTGTGTGTGTGTGTGTATTATAGTCATCCTAAGACACTTTTGCTTGGGAAACTGCAAAATAATTTTGAAAAACTTTGTACTACCATCTCACTTATTTCAGTTGACATCTGAAATTTTTCAGCATTAAGTAAGGTTTTTGTTGTTGTTACTTGGAAGTAGAAAGCATTATACATTTTATAAGGTGTCTTGAGATGAGGATTGCCTATTAATAAATATTTCATGACATGACTCAATTAAACAGGTTTAATGACCTTAGGGAGTGATGCATACAGATTCTAACAGATCATTAATTTTTACCTATTTTATCTAGTGTAATTTATTTAAAATGTGTCCCTGAAAGCACTGCAATTAATTTTTTTATTTTAAAATTAGGTTCACTAATCATAATGCTTCAGTTGTTTTGAACACAGAGCATCTCAACATAAGCCAAGCTTTACCTTCACTGGAATGTATAAAATAAGAATACACAAAGTCATGCAGAAGTCCTCAGATGCTTGTGTACATACCCCACTTTGAAGCCATCTTCTTTGTTACATAAACCAATTTTACATCCTGAAAGACATTTCTTACCTCCTAGAAGGTCAAGAAGTTTAGGGAGTGACACAGATCAGCTGTCTCAGAGGAAAAGACCAATCTGATTTAGAGCTTGTATTTCTGAACCAACATCCAAAGAAAGATATATTTTCCTGAAGAAAAAAAAAGACTATTCCATTCCTAAGAAAGAAACTCACATTTCTAATGTTACATTTTCTTTGGAAAGTGTGTTTGGTCTGCACACTTTTCCTATTTTCTGCTATATGCTTTCTGGATAGTGTGGGTTTTGAAGAGTCTATATTGTGTTACTTAGGTCAGCCAAAGGCCCTCTCTACCTTAACCTCTTCTTTTTCATTGAACAGAGGAGCCTGATAAGCCTGGGTTGGATCAGAGCGAGCTCTGGGCATTCTCATCCTCTAACCAATGTCTCCCTCAATCTGACTCAGAAAACAGAGCTGGGGCCAGGGCATATGCTAAGGACCTGTTGAGGAGGAAGGACCTACTTCCAAAGGGGAACCAGGGAGTTCGGACCCATTGAGGAAGATCTCCCAGCTCACAGTAGGTTCTTGAGGGATGTATGAGAACACCATGGTGGCCAGAGAGAGCTTGTTTTCCACAAATGAAATTACGTAAGTATTAAACATATCACATCACTTGGAAAATGTGGATTACACTCTACTAATTAGAATCATGCGACATGCATGAGAGTTGCTGCTAGTTTAAAGTATTTTTGTCTTGAATCTTATGTAACTTTGGGGGAAATTTTTAAAAAGCCATTAATTTCATCATACTTGCTTCACCTTTCCACAATAGTGAAATGGAATCTTTAGTCACATGGTAATGCTTGCCAAATTCTGTTTTAAAGAATTGTTTAGAATTAAATTTTCATCATCAAGAACTCCAAATACAGTAGCACTATGTGTTAAGTCATGATCCCTATCATTGCAATAGGAACTACAAAACAAGGAATAAGAAAATAATATTTATTAAAACCAACAGAACTCCAAAGTTCTAAAATGTCTCTCTTGGCCGGGCATGATGGCTCATGCCTGAATCTCAGCACTTTGGGAGGATGGCCTGAGCCTAGGAGTTGGGCAACATAGTGAGACCTCATCACTACAAACAGTCAAAGAATTAGCAAGGTGTGGTACATGCACCTGTAGTCCCAGCTACTCAGGAGGCTGAGGTGGAAGGATCACCTGAGCCCAGGAGGTTGAGGCTGTGGTGAGGCTGACTCCAAAAGATGAAAATAAAATGCCTCTCTCAAGTTTCCTGTGCAGTTGGAGTTGTTTTTACTCAGTTCTATACTTTCAATAGCAGCAGCCCTCCCTGTGCCAGAACCAGAAGGAGGAAGTCTGGCAATGTGAGTCTGGGCATCCTCACGGTGGATGACATGAAATCAACACACTTGCTGTGAAGGTGGCTCCACAGAAATGCCAGATGCTTCTGATGCCTGCGGGTAGCATCATGCTCTGAAACCACACACACCACTTAAGATACGCCACTCCTTTAAGCTCATCGGTGCCCAGGCGGAGGAAAGGGAGATAGAGTCATTAGTGAGGTCTTGTTGGCTCCTCCTGTTGCAGAACAGCTAAACACCAACCAATGTGGTGTGGCTTAGGCACGGCCACTTGTACAGCATCCATGGCTGGGAAATAAAAATTATCATGAGCCCCGCTACTTTCATCCCAGCAAACATGAGCATAAGTTGATGTTGGGCCAACTCTACCAGGCTATTCCAAAGAATGGTTTTGGTCCTTCCAAAATAGCATTAAATCTAGCTGAAGTTTGTGAGGTGTGAGTCATTTGGGTGGGCTTGGCCAAGGAAGCAGCCCACCTGGTATGACTGATGGGCCCATCTTGACTGATGGTCATCTTTGTGTGAGTGGGGTGTACTTCCATCTTATCGTGAAGTCAACATAGTTTCTTCTTCTTGTTTTGCTTAAAGGAGGAGAGTCTGGATCTGGGAGTGTCACTCAAAGTCTGGATGGCATTCCATAAAACAACATCCCTTAGTAAGCTGTCTTTCCAGTTGAAAAGCTGGGAAAAATTCGACCAGCAGACTGACACTGGATTCTTGTTTTCTCAGTGCTCCAAAACGGAAGAATTTCCTATCCCTGCCCCACAATAAAGATTTTGATCCCTGGGCCTGTTTCTTCAATGAGACAGTTTTCTGATTCATCTAAAAATGTACTTGCTGACTTAGTGTGTAGCCTGTGTATAACTTCTCAGTGCCTTTTGGTGAGCTCATTGAAGCATCTATTCATTTCCTTCAGCTTTGGCTTCAGAATGACACATGGGACCAGTGTGGGGAACACACATACTACAAATCTATTCCTGGGGCCTATTTGCTTCCAGCTCAAAGGCATCCCCTGGGGTGAACCTGGAGAGCAAAGAATCCATCCAGTTCCCTGCCATCATTCCTCAAGATTGCCAGTTTCCATTGTAAATGCAGCACCCTTCTCTCCTAGCATAAATTCAAACAAGGTATCAGCTAGGAGACCTCAAAGCACAGGCAAATATCCCAGGATTCTTTCTTTACCCTACAGCCAAAGGGAGGCGCTCGGGTTCATGAACCAGTCCTTGTCTTCCATGAGTCTATAAAAGAGCAGAAATTCTGAACTCTCCCTGACCCTTTTTATGGAGAAAAGTTGATACCGCTTCAAGCAGGAGTTTGGAGAGGAAGATGATGGGATGGGGGTGGGGGAGAGGAGAGAGGAAGAGGGAGAGGAGAGAGTGGGTAAAGGAGGGGAGGGGGGAGAGGAGAAGGGAGTAGAGGCAAGGGGTAGGGAGAAAAAGAAGGGAAGGGAGTGTAGGAAGGAGAGAGAAAGAAGAGTGAGGGAGGGGAAGAGAGGGAGAGGGAGATGAAAGAAGGGAACAGGGAAGGAGGGCAAGAACGAAGGAATGAGAGGAGCTGAATGAGAGGAACGACAGGATAAAGGAGGGGGAGAAGGAGATGAAGGGAGAGCGAAGGAGGAGAGAGAAGAGAGAAGAGGGAGAGGAAAGAAGAGCAGAGGGAAGGAGAGAGTGGGGAGAAAGTCGGGATGGGGGATGGAGAGAAGCGGGGAGAGAAAAAGGAAGATGAATGGAGGGATGGAGGGAGGAGGGAGAGAAAGGGAGGGGGAGGAAGAGGAAGGGATATGGAGAGGGAAACAAAGACAGAGACGTCCTTCCCTCCTAGGTCATCCTCCACTGGTGAAGAACATACCACACCGCCTAGAGTCGAGTATCTCAGCCTCAGTTCTGCTAATATTTTTTGGTGGGTAAGGTGGGACTTTCTTGTGTACTGTAGGATGTTGAGCAGCAGCCCTGGCTTCTACCCACCCACAGGCAGCAGCACCTCACTCCCAAGTCATGACAATCGGAGATGTTTCTAGCCATTGCCAAATGCCCCCTGGAGGTCAAAATCTCCCCCACTGAGAACCACTGCTCTGGAACAATCTTTAAATATGTGCGAGTCAGATCATATCCACCTCCAGCTCTGGTCGCCACTCTGACCTTGTTTCTTACCACTCTTTCCAGCACACTTCCCTTCCCACCGCAGGGCCTTTGCACTTGCCGTTTCCTCTGCCAGAAGCACTTCCGGTGGTTGCCTCCTTCTCATCTTCCAGGTCTCAGATTAAACGTCACCTCCTCAGCCACCCTTGCAGAAATAACCTCCTTCTAATCTCTGTGCTATTCACCTTTTTAGATTTTTCTCTCTCTGAAATGATCTTCCTCACCAGAATGTAGGTTTCATGGAGGCAGAGGTTCTGTAGATTTTTTTTTTAGATTGGAAAACATAGTTTATGTAGAAAGTAAATTAGAGAGAGAGAGGAGGTTCACCTCCCCGAGATAGGGTGGAGGGCCAAAGCCAGGAAACATGGCAGCCATAGCTCAAAGAGCCACATGGACATACCAGAGTCTAACAAAGCAATGGTTGGTTTTGTTGATTTTGTTTGTGATTGTATCTTTGATTCCTACAATAATGCTCAGCACAAAATGGGTACTGAGTAGACACAGAGGAAGACATACATAAGTGCTGAGCCTTTGTGCTGAGGGTGCTGAGGACCCAGACGCGAGTCATGCTTGAGCCCTTCCCTCACAGGGCTCCCAGTCTGCAGAAGGAGAGAGACCTGGACAGGGATCATTCCCGTTCTGCTGACCAGGACTGTGACGAACAAGACACCAGGAAAGGCTGAACAAGGTGAGGATGGAGAGAGAGTGAAAGGCTTGGAGAACACTCCCTCGACCAAGAGCACTTGCGATGGCTCTGAAATAGCCGTAGATAGAAGCACATCTGCACACACGCCTTCATTCATTCATCTAGTTTCTGGGGCCTCCTGTGGTGGACTCAGGGTCCACCCTGAACCCTGCCCTCAGTAAGCTCCCAGTCATGAATAAGGAGGCTGGCATGCACAGTCACAATCCAGGATAATTAGATTGCGGTGGATGCAGACACTGAGGCCGTGGAAGCCACTAGAGGCTACTTGGCATTTGGGGTAGGCAGAAGGGGTTTAGGGCTCTTTCTGTATAGGGCGCTGGGGACTAGAGAGAACCTGGTTCAGTCCTGGAATAATGTGGGACCCAGGTGACGCCCTGACCTATGCACACTACATGTCTCAGCAAAACAGCCCTATAAGGCAGATCCAGCCATAAACCCCACTCTATAGACAAGGACATTGAGGCTTAGGAATTTTGAGTTTCTTGGGCAAGGAAGCAGCCCACCTGGTATCTGGTGTGGCCAGAAGGTTTGGAAGGGGCCAGGCTGGAAGAGATGAGGCTGGGCACAAGGTGGTCGCGTTCTTCACACAAGTGGTGTGAAATTGAGTGGTCTTGGGCCAGTCTCTCTTGGGTCTCTCCTCTGTGAAGTCTGCAAAGCCATCAGGGAAGGCTGCGTGCAGGAGCCTGGGACTGAATCATGTGAGGCTGTGGGTAAAAGTAAGGGCTTGCAGAATGGGAAGAATGACTTTCTGTTTCCTTTCCCAGAGTGGAACAGCAGAGGGGCCTCCTGTTATTGCTCTTGGGGGTGCAACTGCTGCTTGTGGGGACATTCCTCTATCAAAACCACCACTACCGTGATTTGGCCTCCTTCTTGAGCTTCCTGATACAAGACAGGCCAGCGGTAAGAAAAGAGCTGCCCTTTCTGGCCCAGGTCTCTTCTCTGGGAATCCCTCACCAGGACGTCTACTCCAACCTCAGCCACATCCACCCTGCAGACATCAGTGAGGAGGATCTGCCCAACTGTCCTATCATCTCACCCTACATCAGTAAGCCTTGGGCTGGGCCTTCTACACACCAATCCCACCTTGGGCCCTGGAGGAGTGGGACAGTCCTTGGAGGCAGAAGGTAGTGAGTGGGCTTTGTGCCTGCAGATGAGGGAAAGAGTTCTAGTTATCAATATCTACATCACAATAAATCATTCCAAAATTTAGTGTCTTTAAACATTCATTAACCCTCAAAGTTTATGTGGGTCAGGAATTTAGGGAAGGGCTCAGTTAGGTGGTTGTAGTCCAGGTTCTTCATGCAGTTACAGTGAGGTGTGGGTATAGCTGGAAAGAAGGAAGTTGGAATACTGGGAGCTGGGTGGGCTTCTTGCTGTATGTCAGCTCAGAGTCTCTCCATATGGATAGTTGAACATCCTCACAGTATGGTGGCCTCAGAGTGAATAGACTGCTTACATGGTAGCTGAAGGCTTCAGGAAGCAAGAATTCACATCAATACAGCAGAATCTATGTGGTTTTTATTTTATTTTTTGAGTCAGGGTTTCACTCTGGCACCCAGGCTGGAGTGCAGTGGCATCACTGTTCACCACAACCTCAGCCTCCTGAGCTCAGGTAATCCTCCCGCCTCAGCCTCCCAAGTAGCTGGGACTACAGGTGCCCAGCTAACTTTTTGATTTTTTGCAAAGATGAGGTCTCACTGTGTTGCCTAGGCTGGTCTCAAATTCCTGGGCTCAAGTGATCCTCCCACCTTGGCATCCCAGATTGCTGGGGTTACAGGCATGAGCCACCATGTCCAACTCCATTATTACTTTTTATGATCTAGCTACAAAAGCCACATGATAACACTTCTGCCATATTCCATTCATGAAAGTAATCAGAAAAGCCCACCCAAATTTGCAGAGTTGGGGACACAGACTCACCTCTCTATAGGATAAGTGTCAACTTTCATTGTAGGAAGAGTGTGCTGAATGAGATACTGTTGTGGCTGTCTTTGGAGAAAAATATGAGCTGGTGCATATAGGGAAAAGGCATAGTTAGGGGTCCTTAGTGGGGGAAGGAAATGAGAGAAACTACCCTTATGGGAAGGAGGGTGGTCTGAGATGTAGTGAGAGCAGGCATCCTGAGAACCATCTAGGGAGACATCTGGGAGGGAGGTTTGGGATGGAGCTCAGGAGGCAGATTAAGAACCATTGGAAGGAAAACAACAGAAAGCGATGAACTGAGAGAAGAATGAGAAACATGGGGACCAGGATGCAGTTCAGAGCACCATTTGTAATCTCTGGGAAGATGAGGTAAGAAGGAGAGAAGGAGGTATTGAGACGTGGAGGGAACACCAGAAGGGTAGGGCATTCTTGGGTCAACATGGGCAACCCACAGCCCCCTGCACTGGCATATTGGTTTCCATAGCAGTACCACAATCTAGGTGGATTAAAACAACAAAAACGGATTCTCTCACAATTCTGAGGGCCAGAAATCCAAGATCATGGTATTGGCAAGGGTTGGTTCCCTCTAGAAGCTCTGAGGCAGGAACCACCCTGTGCCTTCCTCCTAGCTTTTGGTGGTTGCTGGCAGTCCTTGGCATTTGGGGCTCTAATCTCTGCCTTCATAGTTTTTCCTTTCTAGGTTTTCACATGGGCTTCTTATATAAGAACTCTAGTCACTGGATTTAGGGCCCACCCTAATCCAGTATGACTGCATCTTAACAAATTATGTCTACAAATACCCTATTTTCAATAAGGTCACCTTCTTTTGTTTTTGTTTTAGTTGGAGTCTCACTCTGTCACCCAGGTTGGAATGCAGTGGCACACTCACAGCAACCACAGCCTTTACCTGTTGGGCTCAGGCGATCCTTCTGCTTTAGACTTCCAAGTAGCTGGAACTACAGGCATGGGCCACCATGCCTGGCCAGTTTTTTGATGAACTGTAGAGACAAGATCTCACCAAGTTGCACAGGCTGGTCTCGAACCTATGGGTTCTCAGGCAATCCTCTTGCCTCAACCTCCCAAAGTGCTGGGATTGCAGGCGTGAGTCCGGCTAAGGTCACCTTCTGAGGTAGACATGAATTTTGGGTAGACACTACATCTGAGTTGTGGAATATGTCCCTGACCATTTGGGGCTTCTGCCCTTCTCAGATGGCCCCTTGAAGGTGAGGATCCCAGACAACCTGACAATGGAGAAGGTGGTGAAGAACCCACTGGTGGAGATGGGAGGCCAATACTGGCCACCTGACTGCTGGACATGGCACCACACAGCGGTAGTGGTGCCTACTATGGGCAAGACCAGCACCTGAAGCACCTGCTCTTCCACCTGCATCCCTTCCTGCAGCGCCAACAGCTGCACTATGCCATCTATGTGGTGAACCAGGTGAACCAAATGAAGATGGTCGTGGTAGTCATGATGATGCTGGTGAGAACGGTGATGATGGTAGTTACAGTAATGACGGCAGTGATGTGATGAAGGTAACAGAGATGACTGACATGATGACAATGATAATAATGTTAGTGATGATGATGATGAAGGTGAGGTGATTCTGTTGATGGTGTTGATGGCAGGAATAGGAGGGGCAGGGGCAAAACGGCAGAAGGGTCTGAGTGTGGGCTTTGAGAGTCAGCACTGATGGTGAGGGGGGCACTGAGCATCTGTGTCCACCCCAGGTTAACAACACTGCCTTCAACCAGGGCAAACTACACAATGTGGGGTTCTGAGAGGCCATGCAGGAGGAAGACTGGGACTGGGACTGTGTCTTCTTCCACGATGTGAACCTACTCCCAGGGGATGACTGCAACCTCTATACCTGCGACATCTTCCCTGCCCATGTGTCTGTGACTATCACCAAGTACAACTATTTGAACAACTTGAGAGTGGTCTGGACCGGAGGGTATCTGGGGCTGAGTTTGCGAGCCATGAAGAACTTGAATGAGGGGACTCGAGCCAAGAGCTATAGGTATGGTTAGATGTGCCAACTCTGGGATCAGCTTGAATGGCTGGCTGAGACAAGGGTTCAGTTCCAGTGAATCTGGAGCTCTTTGAGACCAGGGCTGGCCAGGTTTACTAAGAGGTAAATTAAAGCATTGGCTTTATGACCAGTTATGTGGTTGTTTGAATCCCAGCACTGCCAGTTATTAGCTGTGTAGTCTGAGTGTGGAATCATTCATTCATTCATTCAACACACTGTAACTAAGTATACAGTTGGGGAATGTATGCACTATGCCATAGTTTTCTCATTCATTATAGAAATGATAATAAGCACCTCCACCACTGGGTTGTGGGAAGGATCCATTGAGTTAATCACTATAAAGCAGTTAGGCCAATGCCTCACACATAGTAGGTGCTCAATGAGTGACAACAATGATGGTGATTATGATGGTGAGGATGAGGATGGGGACAGTGATTATTCTGATAATGATGATGACGTTGCTGCTGATGATGGTGGTGGGGATGGTGGTGTTACTGAAGACAATCGTGGTGGCGGTGATATTGTTGGTAATAATGGTGATGACAGTAGTCATGGTGATGATGGTAGTCATGATGATGAAGACAATAGTGATGACGGAAGTGATGGCGATGATAATGTTGGTAATGACAATGACAGATGTGAGGTGGTTATGTTGATGGTGTTGAAGAGCATGAAGGTAGTGACGGTGATGGTGGTGATGATGCTGGTAATAATTATGTGGTGATGAGAAGAGGATAATGATCATGGAAAAAGAGGAGAGGCAACCCCCACAGTGGGTTCTGGGCCTGAGACCCAGTCTTTGTCTCATAGAAGTGGAAACAGAGACACAGATGATTCCTTATGGCCCTTAACTTCTGTCTCCATTGGGTGGTTCCTTGGATGTGATGATTCCTCAGGGACCTTGATATGGCCAGAGGAGGGAAAGCTGAGATGCTGAAGTTATGGGTGCTGACTGGGATGGGAATGGGGAATCCAAGAAAAGTTTCCCAGGGCAGTAACCTTTGCACTGCATCCTCCTGGACAAGTATGGGTTTTCCAACTCCACAGTAAGAAGGAGAAGGTATTTGAGGTGGGGAAAAGACACTTGAGAAGGAGAGGACTGGCCTGGTAGGGGTAGGAGACACTGCTGACAGTGAGGGCAGCACTGAGCATCTGTGTCCACCCCAGGTTAATAACACTGCCTTCAATCGGGGCAAGTTATGCAATGTGGGGTTCTGGGAGGCCATGCAGGAGGAGGACTGGGACTGTGTCTTCTTCCACGATGTGAACCTACACCCAGAGGATGACCGCAACCTTTACACCTGCGACATCTTCCCTGCCCATGTGTCCATGGCCATCAATAAATTTAACTACAAGTATGTGGAGGGGAGGGACTCTCCTGTGGAGCACTGTTGGCCAGGCCTTGCCTTTCCCATGTCTATCTGTGCAGTGGGGTCAAGGTCAAGAGTCCAGGTCTTGGATACGGGTTGAGGAATGGAGTCGGTAATGGGACCCTTCCTCTTGGATGTGGGTGTCAAGTTGGAGTGAGGGTAGTTGTCATGGGGGAGAGGGTCAGAAGATGTATTCAATAAAGTGGTGAGCAGAGAGAGATGTTACGGAGGTCAGGGGGGTATGCACAAGGGGACGGCCTAACTAGAGGTGACCAAGGGGCTATTCTTTTTTTTTTTTTTTGAGTTGGAGTCTCACTCTGTCACCCAGGCTAGAGTGCAGTGGCACACTCACGGCCACCCCAGCGTCAACCTGCTGGGCTCCGGCGATCCTTCCATCTCAGTCTTCCAAGTAGCTGGAACTATAGGCGTACGCTACCACACCTAGCTATTTTTTTCTTTTTGGTTTATTGTAGAGATGAGGTCTCACCATGTTGCCCAAGCTGGTCTCGAATCCACGGGCTCAGGCAATCCTCTCACCTCGGCCTCCAAAAAGCTGGGATTACAGGCTTGAGCCACTGTGCCCATCTAAAGGAGCTGTTCTAGGGGTCTGGGGGAAAGGGACCATCAATGGGGTCACAAGATGGGCCTGCCAGATGACTCAGGAGATGAGACATCCTAAGGGTCAGGTGAGGGGCCATCCCAAGGGTCAGGTAAGGAGTTATCTCAAGGGTCAAGGGAGGGACTATCACAAAGATCAGGGATAAGTTATCCCAGAGGTAAGTGGAAAAGGCCCAACCCAGAAATGAACCTTGGAGATCCTGGCCAGAAATAGGCCATGGTCTCTGTTGCCTGAAACTCCATGTGCTTCCAACTCTCTTTGCCTCCCAAGGCTGCCCTATCCAGGATTCCTTGGAGGTGTGTTTTCCTTGTGCCCCATTCACTACCTGAGGATGAATGGATTCTCTAACATGTACAGTGGCTGGGATGATGAAGGTGACAACATTGCTGCCAGGTGGGTGCCCTGTTCTGTGAAGCCAAGCAGAAAGGACTTCAGGTCCCAACATGGTGAGGGGGATACATATTACCCTGGACTGAGGGGGACACAGGCCGTGCAGTACTGAAAAGGATATGGGCCAGGTTGGACTAAGGAGGGCATAGGTTGTCCTGGACTGAGGGGAGCTACCCTGGACTGGAAGGCTGGTATGGGGACCCTCTCAGAGACAGGGATCTGGCCTCCCCGCTCTTTCCCATGTCTCTGGAAGGGCAAAACTGAGCGGGATGCTCCTCTCACGGCCCCACCTGCTCTTTGGCCGCTACCACATGCTGGAGGAAGGGGAGGACTCCAGCCACAAGTACAGCCCCCAGAGGTGAGCCAGTGATGGAGGCAGGGTGGCTGCTCCTGGGTCCTCCCTGAGGCCTAGGCTTACACAGTTGCCTTCCCCACTCCCCAGGCCTGGCCTGGCCTGGATCCACCGAAGGTGGTGGCACGATGGCATCAACTTGCTGAGCTACAGGCTGCTCTCCAAGGAGCGGCGAGCCCTCTACACCAACCTCACTGTGGACTCAACTTCCAAGCCCCAGGAGACCCAGTGACAAGCTGAGGGGTCTGGAGGCTGGAACAGAGTCCCTGAGACCAGGGTTACAGGATAGTCCCCCAGCCACCCCACCTAGTTTCTTATTAAAGGAGTGTTTATTTTACTCAGTTCTCCTCTCTGACATTCCTTATTTCATTTATCCATCCATCCATTTCCTTCCTTCTTTCCTCTTCCCCCAACCCTACCCTCCTCCTCCTCCTCCTCCTTCTGTTTCTTCTTCTGTCTCTCTGTGTTGGTCTGCCTCTCATTTAACTAAGTTCAGAAAGTATTTCTTAACAGACATTCATTAGTACAAGGGAAAAGTCCCTTCAAGTGAATGCACTTAAAATAGGGATCACAATTTTGTGGTAAATAGTGTTTGGGAAGGGGGTCTTGACTGGGACTTCACATTGAATAACAGAATTTGATTTCTCAGAATACCTTTATTTCAAACTTAGTGAAATTCCATGATTGTTGAGTCATGGGAACAAGCATTTGTGTACATCTCAAGATGGCCAGCTACCATTCTAATATTGGACTTCATATTAGTGCATGTCACCTGCAAAGGAGCCCACGGCATAAAAACTATTGCTACTACTACTGTGCAGCTGGAAAAAATTAAGTCAGAGAGGTTAAGTCACTTGCCATCAAACTAGAGCTGGAATGTGGAGCATTCAGTTAGGCTGGCTCCAGAGCTCATGAGCCTTACTGCTGCTGTGCCCAAGCCTTGTGCTAATTCTTACAACAAAAGATAGATCAAGTACTGACTTTCAGGAGGGAGGGATGGGCATTAGGGGCAGTATGTTTTCTAGTCAAATCATGACGGTACAACATCCTTCACCATGGCTTTCACTGCCCAATAATAAAGGTCGTGGGGAGATAGAAGTACAGTGATTAAGATGTTGGCATCAGACAGCCTGGTTCAAATCCAGGCTTCTCTCAGTGCTAGGTTTTTGGTCTTTGGGCAGATTTATATCAAATTCTCTAAACCTCAGTTTCTACATCTCTAAAACGGGATCATGGGGTTAGATTACCTCCTATAAAGGTTGTGAGGAAAACATGAGTTAATTCAAACTGCCCAGAACATTAGCTTCTCCCTCTGGAAATTCAATTTAGACTCTTGACCCCTCATCTTCCTGTGAGGTCCTTGCACTAACAGTTATTTATCTTAGTTCTCTGAGCTGACAGGTTTTTCCAGAGATCTAAGAACATGCCCTCATGTGACTGAAAACTTCAGATGGCTCCCTGGGACCCCTCAACTCCAAAGCTAATCACTCCATCAATCTTCAAATTCTTCAGTCTATGATCCAACAGGCATTGAGTACTGACTGACTTGTCCCAAGAAATGGTACTGAGAGGAAAGAAAAACTAATGAAATGAGCATTCTGGGAGTTAGGGGAACGAAGGGAACAAGAATTATGAACAACAGACCCAGTAGGAGGTCTGAAGTCAGAGGTGTGAAGTGGTCAGGAAAGGAACAGCTTTCTCCAAGGGGGAAGTTCACCAGAGGATGGAAGTGTGAGGAGGGGAGGGGAGGGAGGACCATGTGAAGAGTGAACACGGAACTGGAGATAATGTCCCAAGAGTGGTCCCTCTATGTGATGATTAGGGATAGGGAAAGCCTACATCAGAAAAGGCACATTCTGAGAGGTCCTGGAAACATCTAACCAGTGTGTCTACACTATGGGCATGAGGTATTTTGGGGTTTTTTTGTTTACTTGTTTTTACCATCCTATGGTCACCCCTACTTCTTCCCCAAAACTGGATAAGGTGCCACCCCCAGGACTTAGATGAACACTACTTTCCCCCACACCATACAAAACCCCTCACCACCATAGAGAGGCCTCTGAAGCCTTCCTACCTCACTCGGATCAGGGCAAAAGCCAGGCCTTGTGCCTGACTTCCCCAGGTGAGTCCTGGTTTTCCTCTTTTCTCTGGAGGTAAGATAGATAAGCCCCCACTCCAGATAGGGAGAGACCAATGAGACAGACAAAACATGTTTGCTCTCCAGAGCCCAGTACTTCTCCTGCATGCAAAGTCTCCTCATTCCAGACATATTCTCAGGCCTATGCCAGCTCCTGACCAGCCTGTTGGCCCTCATCATCTTTGAAGGGGTCCAGAAACAGGCTCTGGGTGCCTACCTCCAATACCCTTGCACATCTGGAAAGACCCCCAATGGACTAAAGTCTCCCACCTCAGCTCCATGCCCAGCTGACAGAAACCCAGGCAGGTTCATGGAGACAGGGTCCCACTAATATTCACCAAGCACATGGTCTCCCTACACAGTTCCAAGGGCTTCACACACAATCACCTGCTTACCTCTCACACTAAACTCATGGGGTAGGGTACTATTGTAATCTTCCTTTTGTAGATGAGAAAACCAGAACAGATGAGTCCAATAACTTGCTCAGCAGATGAAGAAAAGACCTAGGAATCTAATCCAGGAAACTGGCTCATGAGCCTGTCTACGGAAAGATTAAGCCGTTCTGCTTCTCATAAGTGATATTAGCCCCTCCTCCACCCAACCTTTTTAAATAAAAAGTGGGGATGAGGGGAATAAGTAATAAAAAATGTGAGAATGGCTAAACAAGTTATAGGTCAGTCCCATGGAATACCATGCAGCCAATCAAAAGATACACTGTAGGCATGCACACACATGTATGACAGGATCTGAGTTTTATGTAAAAAAGGAAAGGGTCCTTAAATAGGTATACAATTATGAACACAGTAATGTGTGTGTGTATCACGTGTTGACGGTCACCTTCTGTAAAAATACCCAGGCAGTAAGTATTTCATCTTGGGGGCCATACAGTCTCTGCCACAACTACTCAAGTCTGCCAATGGAGTATAAAAGCAGCCCTTGACAACATATATCCAAATGAACATAGCTGTGTCCCAATAAAACTTTATTTTTTAAAAAAGGTAGTAGGCCAGATTTGGTCAATGGCCACAGTTTGCTGACTCCTGGTGTATACCATCAGGAACCTATATAAAAAACAGGAATGAGCCCAGACTAAATGGTTGGCATTGATTATCTATGCAGTCTCACGATAGATGGTGGAGGTGGAAAGGAAAGGGAGGGTACAGCTAAGCTAATCATAAAAGACCAGCGTACATTACAGAATCTTATTTATCCATTTTTTAAAAAATGTGCATTCATGTGTTTATTTAATAAGGAAATTAATAATTATTGATGGCAAAACCTCATGGTATAAATCTTCAATTGGGAATCAATTTGATAAACATAATTACATTAGATTATTTACAAAATATAACTGTACTCTACCTACACCTCCTGTAATATGATTTCTGCAGCAAACTTTACTGAGGGCACACACACATATATACATATATACACATATATGTATGCTGACCAGACCATATACATATGTGCCGGGAGCCACAATCACTAGTAAAAGGTAAAAGGGACCTGAAAACAGGAAAAACACCAGCTGGGAGCAAGGCCTCAATAAAACGCGGCCATGACGGAGGTAAAGCCCCATGGATCCTGTTGACGGACCTTCCCTAACTTTGAAGGATTGCATGCATAGGCTTGAGAATGTTCCCTCTTTAATTGAGATAATAGATGTGCAAATGGATAATGGCATTTGACAGCAAAAATTATACCTAGGCATAATGGAGGTAAGATTGCAGCAAAAAGGGTGCCCCTTAGGGTGTGTAAGGATGTTTTTCAGTAACAGCAGGAGGCCGAGAAAAATGAGTTGGCCACTTCCTCATAAACAACAGACCCCAGCTGAGAGCTGGTGGAAAACAACCGTTTGAGATAAAAAATAGGTTAAGATATTTTAGGATTAAATAAGTAGTTTAATGAAGATAGAATTTAGCATATTAATAATAAGATAGTAAGATAAGATAAACTAGTGAGATAAGAGATATTTAATAGTATAAGTGATAGTTAAGAAAATATAGAGACATAAGGATAGAAATAAGATTAATAGAAATAAATATATAGTAGTAAGTAAATTAAATAAGACTTAGGGTTAAGGTTTAGCTTTATAGGGTAAGGATATTATAGGCCTATAATAGTAAATGGTTATAAGAAAGTTAGGAAGAAAACCAGGATGTTCATAAATGTTTGACTTAAGAAAAACACCACCTGTGGTTGAAATTGTTAAAGGTCAACCTTATTGTGAGTGTAAAAAGGATGTATATGGGCGTTTGGTTAGCAACATAAGATACATCTGTGGGTACAGGGCTGAGTGGAAAACCTATATAAGCTTGTGAAAAATAAATAAAAATTGGCAGAGTCTTGAGCTCTCCCCAGGAAGAGGATTCCTGTCGTTTTTGTCTTTTCTTTTTTGCCGCTTCCCAATTCCCCTCTCAAGCCTTGACTCTCTCCTGGAGCTGGACTCTGGCAAGTGGCGCCTGAATAGGGACTTGAGCAGGCAAGCATAATTTTCATGTCGTTCATCGTTTCGGGAACAGATTTTGTCCTGAGGGTGACGCAGACCCCCTGTGAGTGAGTGCAGGAAGGGATAGGACAAATAGCCAGAACTTTTGAGATGTTATTGTGCCTCTTTAGGATGTTGAGAAGTAATCATGTCAGAACTTTTGAGATGTTATTGTGCCTCTTTAAGATATTGAGAAATAATCGTGTCTGAACTTTTGAGATGTTGTAGTGCCTCTTTAAAAAGAAGTTGAGAAGTTGCGTGTCTCTTTTTACGAGTATTTCAGAATTTGAGAAGTTGTTGTGCCTCTTTAAAAGTGTTGTGTCTCTTTAAGAGTATTTCAGAATTTGAGAAGTTGTTGTGCCTCTTTAAAATAAGTAATTTTGGGTCATTCAGGTTCTAAAGAAAGGAAAGCATATTTGAGAATAATAGGAAAAACGTTGCAACACAAAGGTATTAAGGTTAGTAAAGATATGCTTAATTCATTTTTAGATTTTGTGCAGAAAGTAAGTCCTTGGTTTCCTGATGAGGGAACCTTGGATTTGAAAACTTGGGATCGGGTTGGAAAAAATATTAAAAAATGGTATTCTACTAATGGAGGGACTCAGATGCCTGAGGATGCTTATTCTTTGTGGAATGTTTTGAGACAGGCGCTTGTGACTACTCCTTGCTATGGTACCTTTTCCCAACCTGAGTCAACTGTCACCCCGTTGCTTAGTAGAACATCCTCTTGTCCTCCATTTGCCCTTCTGAAGCGTGCTGTGATCCGGCTGGGACAAGCCCCGAGAGGTGAGGGCAGCCTTGGGCTGCGGTCTCCGCCTGCACCTCTTCCCACATTTCTCTTCCATGTCCTCCCGCTCCGTGGCTGTCTCAGGGATGCCTTCCTCGCCGCGGCAGCCTTGGTGGGTGCCCTGGCTGCTGTGGCCCATCCTGCTGGTTGGCACCGTGGCTGCTTCCCAGAATCAAGAACGGCTATGTGCATTTAAGGACCAATATCAGCAAGACCTTGGGATAGGTGAGAGTCGAATCTCTCATGAAAATGGGACAATATTATGCTCAAAAGGTAGCATCTGCTATGGCCTTTGGGAGAAATCAAAAGGGGACATAAATCTTGTAAAACAAGGATGTTGGTCTCACATTGGAGATCCCCAAGAGTGTCACTATGGAGAATGTGTAGTAACTACCACTCCTCCCTCAATTCAGAATGGGACATACTGTTTCTGCTGTTGTAGCACAGATTTATGTAATGTCAACTTTACTGAGAATTTTCCACCTCCTGACACGACACCACTCAGTCCACCTCATTCATTTAACCGAGATGAAACAATAATCATTGCTTTGGCTTCAGTCTCTGTATTAGCTGTTTTGATAGTTGCCTTATACTTTGGACACAGAATTTTGACAGGAGACCATAAACAAGGTCTTCACAGTATGAACATGATGGAGGCAGCAGCATCAGAACTTTCTCTTGATTTAGATAATCTGAAACTGTTGGAGCTGATTGGCCAGGGTCGATATGGAGCAGTATATAAAGGCTCCTTGGATGAGCGTCCAGTTGCTGTAAAAGTGTTTTCCTTTACAAACCGTCAGAATTTTATCAATGAGAAGAACATTTACAGAGTGCCTTTGATGGAACATGACAATATTGCTCACTTTATAGTTGGAGATGAGAGAGTCACTGCCGATGGACGCATGGAATATTTGCTGACGGAGTACTATCCCAATGGATCTGTATGCAAGTATTTGAGTCTCCATACAAGTGACTGGGTAAGCTCATGCCGTCTGGCTCATTCTGTGACTAGGGGACTGGCTTATCTTCACACAGAATTACGAGGAGATCATTATAAACCTGCAATTTCCCACCAAGATTTAAATAGCAGAAATGTCTTGGTGAAAAACAATGGAACCTGTGTTATTAGTGACTTTGGGCTGTCCATGAGGCTGACTGGAAATAGACTGGTGTGCCCAGGGGAAAAAGATAATGCAGCCATAAGTGAGGTTGGCACAATCAGATATATGGCACCAGAAGTGATTGAAGGAGCAGTGAACCTCAGGGACTATGAATCAGCTTTGAAACAAGTAGACATGTATGCACTTGGGCTAATCTATTGGGAGATATTTATGAGATGTACAGATCTCTTCCCAGGGGAATCTGTGCCAGAATACCAGATGGCCTTTCAGACAGAAGTTGGAAACCACCCCACTTTTGAGGATATGCAGGTTCTTGTGTCTAGGGAAAAACAGAGACCCAAGTTCCCAGAAGCCTGGAAGGAAAATAGCCCGGCAGTGAGATCACTCAAGGAGACAATTGAAGACTGTTGGGACCAGGATGCAGAGGCTCAGCTTACTGCACAGTGTGCTGAGGAGAGGATGGCTGAACTTATGATGATATGGGAAAGAAACAAGTCCATGAGTCCAACAATTAACTCCTGAGGCATTGGAAGCATTGAATAAGGTTCAGCAAAAGCTTGCTGCACAGCAGGTAAAATACACTAAGCCTTGGTCCTTACTCGTTTCATCTATTGAATATACTCCTACAGGATGGCTACATTTACCTGTTTTGGTAGTGTATCCAACATATTCTGCTCATCTCATAAGTAAAGGTCAAACCAGGAGTAAAGAACTTTTCGGAAGTGATGTGTCAGAAATTATTATACCATATACTAAAGTACAATTAGATACATTAATAGCTGAGGATGTCGACTGGGCTTTGGCATTATTAGGATTTGTTGGAGTTATTTCTTTCCATTGACCTGCGAATCCTCTATTGCAATTTCTAAGTCGAAAGGCAATTATTTTTCCGAGTTGCTGCTCAGCTCAACCGTTGCCGCCTCTGGCAGAGCTGGTCTTTACTGATGGGTCGTCTACAGGGCACACAGACTATGTGGTTAATAATCAACCTTATGCTTTAAGACTACAGATAAATCTGCCCAGAGTCGAAATGTGCGCAGTTATAGCCGTTTTCGAGAAATTTTCAGTGCCAACTTTTTAATTTGTACTCTGATTCCAAATACATAGTTGCTTTATTTCCTCATATAGAGACTGCACCTATGTCAAAAAATTCTTCCATTTTCTCGTTATTGCAAAAATTACAGGTATTAATTCAAGCTCAAAGTGTCCCATTTTTTATTGGACACATACGAGCGCATTCTATGTTACCTGGTCCTATACATGAGGGGAATGCATTGGCAGACTTCCATACTAAGGCGGTGTTAACAGCCATTGAGGAAGTGATAGAAAATCATAATTTACATCACCAAAATGCTACGGCTATGAGATTACAATTTTATATACCTTGAGAAACTGCCAGAGTGATCGTTCTAAATTGTAAAATATGCCCTTCTCCCCCTGCTCCACCAGAAGGAGTAAATCCATGGGGCTTGAGATCTAATGATTTATGGCAGATGGACATGACTCATTGGAAGACGTTTGGCAAAACTTCTTATGTACATGTTTGTGTAGACACATATTCCCATGTCATATGGGCTACGGCCAGGACTGGGGAAGTCTTTAAGCATGTTGAACAACATTTATTTGCATGTTTTGCTGTCTTGGGGATGCCTCGGGCATTAAAAACAGACAACGCTCCTGCCTATACCTCTAAGGCATTTTAGGATTTTTGTACAACATTTAGAATATCTCATTCCACAGGAATTCCTTATAACCCTCAAGGGCAAGCTATTGTGGAATGAGCCCATCAAACCTTAAAACATCAGCTTACTAAATTACAAGAAGGAGATTATAAATGTTTCTCAACACGTTTTAAGTCATGCTTTATTTGTAATTAATCATTTAAATGTTAATTACGAAGGAGAGTCAGCCTTTTCATGGCATGTTACCATAAACAAAAAACAAACCTTCCCATTGGTCAGGTGGAAGGACTTGCTCACTGGAGAGTGGTGAGGTCCTGATATTTTACTAACATCCGGATGAGGATTTGCTTGTGTCTTTCCCCAGAATGCTGGTTCGTCTGTGTGGGTATCTGATCGACTCATCCGTCACCACCATGAGCTACCCGTCCGTCCAGCCCATGCCGCCGAAGCGGACCAAACGAAAAGTGCCTCCCCCGCTTCCCTCTCCACCACACTGGAAAGTGACTGAATATTTTAGTCCCTCCAACAGTGAAGAGGGAACTTCTGTACCGGTTTGAAAAACGCCGTACCCGCTTTCTTCATGATCTCCTGATTCTCCAGTAGATCTTTCTCCAGCCAGCTCAACATCCACATTGGCTCCTGCTGAACCGCCAGTCGCTCCTCCTGCAGTTCTTACATGGTTCTCCAGGCTGTCCTTGAGATCTCACAGACACCGGCGCTCCAGACGAACTAGGACTTCTAGACCACCTACTTGGGGCCAGCTGAAGACCCTGGCAGAAGAGGCAGAGGAACTGGTCGCATCCCAAGGACATACCATCAACTCAAGAACTTTGTTTGTGGCCATGCTCGCAGTCATAACTGCTCAGGTATTGTCCCCAACCAGGTGTCATGCTGCCACTATGTTAAAAGATGATTCCCCAAGCTATTGGGCTTATGTACCTGATCCACCCTTTTTCCATCTGGTAACTTGGAACAAAACTACCATTAAGGTTTTTACTAATAACAGCAAGTTAATGGGAGGCGAAAGTTCTTCATTTATGTCCACCAGAATGGTCACTAATATAAAGTATACAGGCGTAACAGGGACTCCTCCTATTTACTTTTCCCCTAGTTTTTCCTGGTCTGGGTGTGTACTTTTAAAACGGAGATCTATATTAACAGACTCCCCCTCCAGGCGTCTTAACAATATATGGGGGCTCTCCTTTTTTCATCCTGCAGATAATTTTAGTAGTAATGGAAGATATACAGAGGGCCCATACATACCTAATAATTTTACTTCCTGCAAGGACCATACTTATGTCATGCATAATTGGAATAATGTAGGTATTAATTCAGGTTTTCCAAAGTGGAGATTATGTGTATTTGATAAAATGGTATTTTACGATTTATTCAAGCCATCTAATCAGATTCCCCTTCAAGCGTATTCTTTTGACAAGGTATATGATTGGTCAGTTTCTCATCTGGTGTCATCTGGAATTATTGACACTCCAGGTCTATCTTTTTGAGAATTTTTAAAAAGTGAAAATGGACAGTTTAAATATGCTTGGAACATTACTCATCCACCAATACCTCTCCCAGCACTATTAGATACATGGTCAGCTTATGGATGGGTTACTCCGATTTTTCAAAGCTCTTTGCCAAATAACTCTTATCAGACTTATCTATTTCATTTATTTGCTGCAACAGGACTTGTTACCTTACATAGACCCAGAACAAATGTTAATTTTGTGTTACAAGCTTGTGTAGATTCTCCTTATGTTTTATTAATTGCTGGACAACATTCTACTTATTCTGTTAAGTACATTCTTGGTCATTTCGAAATTACTTGTGAAAATTGTTCTTTATCTAATTGTATTATTAAAAACCCTGTAGAGATATTTTTGTTAAAACACCCATCGTATGTATTTGTACCTGATAAATTGTCTGTGCCTTGGTATGCCACCCCTGGAACATATATCTTGGAACAAGTGACTTCTTTAGCTAGATCACATAGATTTGTGGTCACCCTTATATTGGGAATTACGGCTCTGATTACTATAATGGGGTCCATAGCAACCTCTGCAGCGGCCTTAGTACAGGAAATGCATATTGCGGAGCATGTGAACGAACTGTTTCAGAATGTTAGTTTAGCTTTATTTACCCAAGAACAGATAGATAAAGGTATTATTGATAGGTTAAATGCTTTAGAATCAGCGTTATTATATATAGGCAATCAGATACAGCATATTAAAGTGCGGATGTCTGTTGCTTGTCATGCAGAATTTAAATGGATTTGTGTTATTCTCATGCCTTATAATGGGCAAAATATTAGTTGGGCTGATGTCCAAAAACATTTACAGGGAGTTTGGTATTCTATCAATTCGACTTTAAATCTCCAGCAGTTATGTAGCCAAATTACAGCTATTTCCCAGGCTCATTTATCTCCAACATCTTTTTCTCAGGCAGTGTCTAATTTTGCAAATTCTCTCACTCGGTTTGTTTCCTCTAACTCTCTTTGGAATTTGATATATAATTTCATAACAATTGGATCAATTGTTCTCTTTTTGCTGTTTATTTTACCAATCATTATCCAAAGAGTAAGAAAAGCTGTCCGACGAAATGCCGACACTATCCACTTTGCCATTTTAAAAAATAAAAAAGGGGGAGATGCCGGGAGACACAATCATTAGTAAAAGTAAGGTAAAAGGGACCTGAAAACAGGAAAAATGCTAGCTGGGAGCAAGGCCCCAGTAAAATGCAGCCATGACGGAGGTAAAGCCCCATGGATCCTGTTGACGGACCTTCCCTAACTTTGAAGGATTGCATGCATAGGCTTGAGAATGTTCCCTCTTTAATTGAGACAATAGATGTGCAAACTGATGATGGCATTTGACAGCAAAAATTATACCTAGGCATAATGGAGGTAAGATTGCAGCAAAAAGGGTGCCCCTTAGGGTGTGTAAGGATGTTTTTCAGTAACAGCAGGAGGCCGAGAAAAATGAGTTGGCCACTTCCTCATAAACAACAGACCCCAGCTAAGCGCTGGTGGAAAACAACCGTTTGAGATAAAAAATAGGTTAAGATATTTTAGGATTAAATAAGTAGTTTAATGAAGATCGCATTTAGCATATTAATAATAAGATAGTAAGATAAGATAAACTGGTGAGATAAGAGATATTTAATAGTATAAGTGATAGTTAAGAAAATATAGGGATATAAGGATAGAAATAAGAATAATAGAAATAAATATATAGTAGTAAGTAAATTAAATAAGACTTAGGGCTAAGGTTTAGCTTTATAGGGTAAGGATATTATAGGCCTATAATAGTAAATGGTTATAAGAAAGTTAGGAAGAAAACCAGGATGTTCATAAATGTTTGACTTAAGAAAAACACCATCTGTGGTTGAAATTGTTAAAGGTCAACCTTATTGTGAGTGTAAAAAGGATGTATGTGGGCATTTGGTTAGCAACATAAGATACATCTGTGGGTACAGGGCTGAGTGGAAAACCTATATAAGCTTGTGAAAAATAAATAAAAATTGGCAGAGTCTTGAGCTCTCCCCAGGAAGAGGATTCCTGTCGTTTTCATCTTTTCTTTTTCGCCACTTCCCGATTCCCCCATCTCAAGCCCTGACTCCCTCCTGGAGCTGGACTCCAGCACATATGTATCTGTATGTACATATACACAGATGTGTAAATATACATACATATAGGTCAAATATCCCTAATCCAAAATTCCAAAATTTGAAACTTCTTGAGTTTCATGATGCTCAAAAATATGCTCATTTGAATTTTCAGATTAGAGATGCTCAGCCAATAAGTATAATGCAAATATTCAAAGTCTAAATATATCTGAAATCCAAAACACTTCTGGTTCTAAGCATCAGACAAGGGATACTCAACCTGTATATAATATATGTACATATATACATAAGACATGATCACCTATGCATAAATAATATTATCCTATTGTTACTTTGCTGGCACTTTAGAAAGATTTATATCCCACAATAAATAGGTTGATATATAATTTCCCACAAACTCTTAATAAATAATATGTTTTGTACAATTTTCTACAGAAAGGATTTTCTCACCAGGATGAAGTTTATACCTAACAAGGCTAGCATAAATAAGGACATTTCTACTTATTCTTAAAAGTTATCTCCTGGTTGGGCTCAGTGGCTCAGCCTGTAATCCCAGCACTTTGGGAGGTCAAGGTCAGTGTACTGCCTGAGCCTGTGGGTTCGAGACCAGCCCGGGCAACTTAATAAGACCTCGTCTCTACAATAAATAAAAAAATTTGCTGGACGTGTTAGCACACGCCTGTAGCTCTGGCTACATGGAAGGCTGAGGCAGAAGGATCACCAGAGCCCACCAGGTTGACACTGGGGTGGCCGTCAGTATGCCACTGTACCCCAGCCTGGGTGACAGGGTGAGACTTCAACTCAAAAAAAAAAAAGTTACCTCCTGAATAATTTCCCTCACATAAAATAACATGTGACTATGTGTTTACACATGCAAAGCATGGCTAGAGTTTTTGTGAAAGATTAATTCTATCACATACAATTACATCTGACTCTCGTGAGAAATTTTCTCTTTTTCAAGAAACTCAGGAAGTATATTTCACTTATGAATATGCTGATGCACTAGGAAATGATTTCTTGGTAAAGCCTCTCATGAATAACTGTGTTTGTAAGATTTGTCTCTGGTATGAGCTGTTTGGTGTTTATTAAAATTTGACCTGTTGTTGAAGGCCTTCCCACATTCAGAACACATGTAAGGTCTCTCACCTGTATGAATTCGCTGATGTACCTTGAGTTGTGGTTTCTTACTGAATAATTTCCCACATTCACAGCATTCATAAGGTTTCTCTCCAATGTGAGTTCTTTGATGGGTAATCAACTCTGATTTCTGGATGAAAGCCTTTCCACATTTGTAACAGACAAAAGGTCTCTCTCTAGTATGAGTTATCTGATGTTTATGAAAATTTGACCTACCATTGAAGGCCTTCCCACATTCAACACACACATACGGTTTCTCACCCGTGTGAATTCGCTGATGCTCTTTGAATTGAGACTTAGAAGTGAAGGCCTTCCCACAGTCACTGCATTTGTAAGGCTTCTCTCCTGTATGAATTCTTTGATGCATGCTGAGTATTGACTTTTGGTTGAAGGCTTTCCCACATTCACTGCATACATGGTGTTTTTCTCCAGTATGAATTTTCTGGTGTATATTGAGGTGTGACTTTTGGGTGAAGGTTTTTCCACAATCACCACATTCGTAAGGTTTCTCTCCTGTATGAATTCGATGATGTATGTCAAGTTGTGACTTGGAAATGAAGGATTTCCCACAGTTGTGGCACCGATAAGGTTTCTCGCCTGTGTGACTTCTCTGATGTACAATCAGGTGTGCCTTCTGGATGAAGGCCTGCCCACATTCAATACACACATAGGACTTCTGCCCTGAATGGATTCTCTGGTGCAAGCCGAGTGTTGACTTCTGGGTGAAGGCTTTTCCACATTCGCTGCATGCATACTGCCTCTCACCAGTATGAATTTTCTGATGTATAATAAGGGTCGAGTTCTGGGAGAAGCCTTTGCCACACTCACTACATTCATAGAGTTTTTCTCTACTGTGAGTTCTCTGATGTCTGAAGAGTGATAGCATCTGGAAAAAGGCTTTTCCACATTCATGGCATTCATAGGGCTTATTTCTAGTGTGTGTTTTCTGGTGTGTAATCAGTTCTGATCTCTGAATAAAGACCTTCCCACATTCTTTACATATATAGGGTATGTTACCTGTATGATCTGGCAGACATACACTGAGTTTTGCTTGTGGGGTGAAGGTTTTTCCACATTTGCTGCATTCATGGAGGTGTTCTACACGATGGGGTCTCTGTTGTGTAAAGTGGTGTGAATTTTGAGTGAAGTCCCTCCCACATTCAGTACATTCATCTGGTTTCTCCTGAATATGAATTTGGTGTTGAGTGAGTGACTGCTTATGGCTGCAAATTTTTCTACAATGCTTGTTTTTGCAGAAACTTTCTCCTGTTTGAATATTCTTGCTGCAAATATTGGAAGAGCTATGAGTGAATAGCTGGCTAGACTCAATGCTGTCATCAAGCTGTTTTGTGGTGTTGCTTCGATTTTGACTGTTCACTTCTAGGTTAGGCTTCAAACTTTTTGTAAATGAGCAACATTTTTGAAATCTTTTATGTGAAGAAATAGTATGGGGCCTCATGTGAATGATTTTCCCAGGGTCCTTATATTCACAATTGCTCTTTGTGTTCAATGTTTTGTTGCTGAAGATGGTATTATGGTTCTTGAGTTGAATTTGATTTTGTTGATCTCTCTCTGTATGGTCAGCATCTTTCCTCAGTTCTTCTAAAATGGAATACCATGAACCATCTCTTATGTCCTCACCTGTCCTATTTTCTTGAAATGAAGCTGTCTCAGAAATTTCCTGTTGTGGAGTTTCAAGCCCAAACTTCCCTTCTAGAAGGAGAAAGAAAGAATGAAACAGACACAATGCACACGATAGAAGAGAAAGAATATGAAGCTGACACTGAACACAGGGAAACCGCTGAGTCATGTAATCATGGTGCTGATGATGGAGCCAATGAGCAGAAATACCCACACAGCTCTTACTATCTATATAGCACTTAGTTCATGCCAGTTGTCTAAGAGTTGCACACATAAACTCTTGTAATCCTCATAATAACCTCAGGAGACAGCTTCTATCAGTGTTCCTGTTTTACTAACAAGGAAAGGGAAGCACATAATGATCACATAATTGGTCAAGATCACTTTGTTGCTTGGGAAGATCAGATTTGACAAGGGCAACCTAGTTCCACCTGCACTGGCAGTCTGGACATCTAGATCTAGTAGAATGAGTAGAGGATAAAACAGATTAGTGTGTTACAGAGCAGCATGGGTAGATAGCCAAGACTTTAAGCGGGAGCTCAGGACAGACGTCTTCATTAACATTCAGAGCTACATCCTCATCAATCTCCTGCTTTCTCTGACTTGTTACAAACACTGCAAAACCCATCAGCCTTCTATATCCTCTGGAAACTATTAAAGCTTCTCCTGTCGCGACATGGTCACATAGTGAAAGAACGCCTATGTCTCAACTCCCAAACTCTCCATGAAGCTGCAGTGTTTTGTTTTCTTGAACCTAGGAATATACCCATATCCCCAGAAAGGTATGCTGGAATACTGAACAAAAAGTTGTTCCCTAGAACTTGCCCCATCCTTCTTTCATAGAAGTTAGTTGTTAAAGTTTTCAGCTTTATGCTACAGGTTATACATTTATTTGTTTATTGCCAAGAACGGGAGTCCCTAGTCATCTAATTTATCAGTATAGTGCACAAAACACAGCAGATTCTCAATCAAAATAATATTACTAAATTTTACTATTACTTTTTTTTCTGCCAGATTGAAATTCTAAGTATGATCTGGGTCATCATATCTAGTTTTTCTCTTTCAGTCACTTAGATAAAACTGTTTCCCAGACTCTTGTCCTTTCCAAAAACCTCAATTATCTTTCACTTTTTAAAAAAATGCAAAGATTTAATCTTTATTGTTAACTTTTTCTTATTGTGGTGCAAAATGCCTAATAGCAAATTTACCATTTTTTTAGTGTATAGTTCATTAGCATTATGTTATATTCACACTGTTATGCAACAGAGCTCCAGAAAGTTGACATCTAGCAAAACGGAAATGTTATACCCATTAAACAACTTCCCATTTTCTCTTCTCCTTCAGTCTTTGGCAACTACCATTCTATTTTCTGTCTCTATGAATTGACTATCTTAGGTACCTCATATAAGTAGAAAATTTGCCCTGTTTTGTCTGGCTTATTTCACTTAGCATGTCTTTAAGATTTATCCATGTTGTAGAATATGCCATAATTCCCTTCGTTTTAGAGCCTGAGTAGGATTATTTTGTATGTAAATACCACATTTTGACAATGCATATGTCGATGGACAATGCCACATCTTGGCTATTGTAAACAGTGCTACTATGAACATGGGTGTACAAACATATCTATTAGAGTTCCTGCTTTCAATTCTTTTGGACATCTACCCAGAAGTAGAATTGTTGGCAATTCTATGCTTAATTTTTGAGGAATTGCTATACTGTATCCACAGTGGCTGTGGCTGTACCATTTCACATTTCCATCAGCAGAGCACAAGGTTCCAGTTTCTCCACATCCTTTCCAACATCTGTTATTCTGGTTTTGTTTGCTTAATTTTTTTTTGTTTTTTGAGTCAGATTCCCATTCTGTCACCCAGGCAGGAATGCAGTGGAACAATCATGGTTCACTGCAACCTTGACCTCCTAGGTTCAGACAATCCTTCTGCCTCAGCCTCTCGAGTAGCTGGGACTACAGGAGTGTGTCACCATCCCAGCTAATTTTTTTTTCTTTAAAGATGAGGTTTCACTATGTTGCCTAGGCTGGTGTCAAACTCCTGGGCTCAAGCAATCCTCTTCCTCGGCCTTCCACAGGGCTGGGTTTACAGATGTGAGCCACCACACCTGGCCTATTCCGCTTTTTAATAGTAGCATTCTGATGGGTCTTAAGTGATCTCATACTGTGATTTTGACTTGCAATTTCCACATGATTAGTGGAATGATGTTGAGTATCTTTTCCTATGCTTACTGGCTATTTGTATATCATCTTTGAAGAAATGTCTGCTCAAGCCATTTTTACATTTATTAATCAGGTTGTTTTCTGTTTCATTTTTCACTCTTTTTTTTTGAGTTGGAGTCTTACTCTGTCACCCAGACTGGAGTGCAGTGGCCACTCCTGGCCACCACAGCCTCGACCTGCTGGACTCCAGCGATCCTTCCACCTCAGCCTTCCAAGTAGTTGGAACTACAGGTGTGCACTACCATGCCCAGCTAATTTTCTTTTTTATTTATTGCAGAGATGAGGTCTCACCAAGTTGCCCAGGCGGGTCTCAAACCCGCAGGCTCTGGCAATCCACTCATCTCAGCCTCCCAAAGCGCGGGATTATAGGCTGAGCCACCAAGCCCGGCTCATTTTTCACTCTTAAATATCAGTTTTACCCATACACTGGCTTTCATTTATTCTGGGGATCTTATACTTTGTGTCCCCAGGCATAGATTTGAAACATTTTTAATTTTTCACCTCATTTAGATCAAAAAAATCTTGCTGAATCTGGTAATATTTCAATTATTACCAAAATGTACAATGTAAACTATCAGAACTGTGCTGAAAAGCTTTTTCATCTTTCCAACACAGCCTAACAAGGTTGACACACAAAAAAAGTCCAATTTATTTCCAAATCCAAGCACATTTTCATGACCTCTACTCCCATTAAGCTTGCTTTGTTTGCTCCAATTCAAAATGGCTACATGAAGCATTACTGGTACTGTGCCCTTAAAAATTAACTCACAGTGTCACTTCACCTCTAGGCTGACACCATTTTCTTTGAAATTCACAAGAAGTTCCATTTTTATACTTTCTGAGTAGTCTTCCATGGAAACAGACAGGATTAACGCATAAAATCTAATACTTTTAACATTTCATGCCATTGTCCTCTTCTTCCAAATACATTATCTGTTTTTCTGAGTTTACCTCAGTAGTATTTAAAGTATTATTCTAAAATAGTAGAAAATATTCTTTTCTGCCTATCTTCAGAAATTCAATAGTTTTTGTATACTAAATGGTTTCCTCAAGCTAAATAGTGACATAATAAAGATTAAATAGGAAAACTACAAAATAATCAACAGGCCATATGCAAAGTGGATAATTCAATATAGGAGACATTAAGCAAAACATGAAAACAATGGAATAGAACACAAATGATAAAATCTATTCAGATATATTTTTAAATTGGAAATATGTGGCCATGATGGCAGTGCCACTGAAAAAGAGTTTGTTAATCCTATGTAGCAAGAAATAATTGCATGTTTACATCACATCTACTGAGAAAAAAAAGAAACAAAATAGCCATGTTTGGAGTGATAAAATCTGTTAGCAGCCTCTTGACTAAACTAATGAAAAACTGGAATCCATAAATCATAATCTAAATGTGAGAAAATAGGGAGCTGGTTTTAGTGATACTATTAAGACTTTTTTAAAAGTCACCTAAATCGTATATTCAAAAATAAAAATTGGTAGGAATTCTAAAATAATAAAGAACTGAGAAGGAAGAGTTCAGAGACACAGATGAATCTGACAAAATTTGTCAGGTGAGAAGAATGAATGATGATTCCAATTTCTGATCTCTCAAAACTAAGGAAGATAATTCCTCATGGGAATTATCCTCCACATTGCTATGTAAGGTAGTAAAATACAGTTGAAGCACGGGACTGGAGGTGTTGAAATAGGAATCATCAGAATACAAATATGAGGGCTAAATGTTCAGAATGGGTGGGTTCTTTAAGTCAATTCCTATATGAAGAGATAACCAGAGAAAATATAAGGCCTCAAGCTAGAACCACCACAATCAGGAAAAAAAGAAGAGGATCCACTAAAGAAAACAGAATAAATAAAGTTAAGGGCAAATAGTCAGGGAAAAAGGGGTGCAAGGGAAGAAGATGGCGGCAGACCCAGTTGGACTATGAGTGAGTGAGTATATTGAAAATTTGGCATACGTGTCTGTGAGTAAGTGGGCATGTGAAAGGCTGACTGAGTGGGGACCTGGGAGCAAGTGGCCTGGACTCTCCCGGTAAAGCAACTGGTGCTGCAGTTGTTCTGCTTGGTCCCTAGCACTTCCCTGGACACAGAAGTCGAGTGCCATTTTTTGTTGTTTTTTTTTTTAATTCAACAAAGCCCTTCTAGGAAAAAGCTGCTGGAAGAGACTGCCAACTCCAGGCTCTGCTTCACTATTGCAGTGCCTGGTTGGAAACTGGCAACAAGGGCTATGGATGGAGCACAGCCTGGGAGCCCAGAGGCAGAGCCCCACTGACGAAGATAAAGACGAAAGAGGCAGCCTGCCACCATCTTGAAAATAGGGCAGGAAAGTGCTCCAGATTACTCACCACAGAGTGGTCTTTGTGACCCGTGTATTAACTACTCAGGGGTTGATTGCGACCCAGAGGGAATATCCTGAAAGCACAAACTCCAGAGGGACAGGACGAGTGCTGAGTCTCAGGCACCCCACCCCCTACCCTGATTCAGCCATGGGACAAAGGATGTGGCCAGAAAAGGATGAGGAAGACCTCCAAAGAGATCAGTGGCTGACCCAAGCCCTTCCTCCCCAGCAATCCTCTGAACATCAGACCCACACAGCTGGGACACAACTGAGAGGAATGAACCCAGGTGGAGCCTGGATGTCAGCCATGATAGGAGGACTCTAAGATAAGCCTGGTTGGAGAGTCCCCTACCCCCATCAGTATATGGGGAGGAGACAATGCCACATCTCCCCAATGGAGGGGATCTTCCTGATCATACAAAAGTGGAAGGGGAGGACTGAAGTCTCACCCACCCTCACCACCCCCTCCTCCTTCCTAGGGCTGGACACTGGGGAGATTGTGAATGATTGTCAGCTCTGCAGGAGACAGCTGGGTGGCTGATCTATGAGCAGCTGAAAAGAACAATTATAGAATCTGCCACAAGAGGGCAGGTTTTTGGTTTGTATTTTAATTTTTAAAAATTTTTCCTTTGTGCATGAATGTGTATGTGAAGGTTTGATCTGCACCCCCACCACCCTTTTTTTTTCCTTCTTTCATTTTTTTGTTTTCAGTTTATGTGTGTATGTGAATGAGTGTTCATCTTTCAGTTTTGTTTGTTCATTTTTTTGTTCCTTTCTTTTTTTAGTTTAATGTGTGTGTGTAAATATATGTGTGAGGGTTTGATTTGAATTTTTTTTTTCTTTTTCTCCTCCTTTCATTCTGTGTTAGGTGTATGTGCGTGTATGTGTTTGGTTTTCCTGTGGGGTGTTTTTTTTTTTTGCTATTTTTTGTTTTGCTTTGCTTAGTTGTTTTTCCAGTTTGTTTTGGTGTGTGTGTGTGTGTGTGTGTGTGTGTGTGTGTGTGTGTGTGTGTGTTTAATTGTTCTTTGCTTTGGTTTCAGCTTTTGTTGTTCTGTGTTTTTTAATTTTTTTATTGTTTTCAAATGTATGTCATCTTATTTCATTCTACTTTTCTCTGTTCTCTTGTTGCTGTTACTGTATCTTGGACTCAGAGGGTACACACATGTTCCTATTGCATCATCATATAGGGTGGTGGTGGGAAGTAAGTCTCAGGGAACCCATATGACAATCCCTGAATATTGTGATTTGCATGTAGTTTCTGTACCCTAGCTCCCCATCCTCCACCTTATTCGATTCTCAAGAGACAGCAAAGCTTCTAACCCACAGCCCTGTTTCAAAATAGAACAAATTCAGAACTCAGATTAGTAAAGAATAGAGGGCTGAGCCAACATCAGAAGTGAAAGCCTCTCCCACTGCCACTGAATAATGAAACTAAAGAGAAAAGAAAGAGATCTGTAGCAATGAGGGAAAAAAAAATCAATGGACAAACAGATAATTCCCAGTGTTACAAAGAGAAAAAGACTGAAAAATCAGACCTCAGAACCCAAACAATGGAAGACATCAGCAACTGACCCTATAATACAAAAGAGATTAGGGAATGGATGGAAAGAGTAGATAAGACTCAAGAAAGACAAGATGTAACACTGAAAGAACTTGTAACAGAGATTTTGTCCATAAAAAATTTCACTGAGGAAATAAATAGCAAGATGATAAGCATGAAAAGCAGAATTAATCAAGCAGAAGAATCTCAGAACCTGAGGACCAAAACATGGAATTAACCTGATCTGTAAAAAACATAGAAAGAAAACTCAGAAAGAAAGAACGAAGCCTCCAAGAAATGTACAATTATATCAACAGACTCAACCTACACTTGATTGGTATCCCATAAGAAGAAGGGAAATGGAAAACATCTTGGAGCAAGTATTCCAAGAGGTTATCCAAGAAAACTTTCCCCAACTCACCACAGATGTGACTATCCAAACATAGAGATACAGAGAACCCCTGCAAGACATCAAATGAGAAGACCAACCCCTAGACACACAGTAATTCACCTACACAAAGTAGGCACAAAAGAAGAAAAATCCTAAAGGAAGCAAGAGAGAAAGGTCAGACTACCTACAGGGAGAAAACAATCAGAATAGCAGCAGAACATTCGGCAGAAACACTACAAGCTAGAAGGGACTAGAGTCCAATATTACAAGTCCTCAAAGAAAAACAATTTCAATGAAGAATTTCCTACCCAATCAAGCTCAGATTCATCAGCAATGGAGAATTAAAGTCCTTCCCAGACATCCAATCCCTAAGTGATTATGCAGCTTCCAGACCAATTCTACAGGAGACACTTAAAAGGGTATTAAGCACAGAAGAAAGAAAAAAAAGAGAATAACCACACACTTCCCAAAAGAACAGCAGAACACAGAATCAACAGAGAATTCATCATGACTGCAAACTTGAAAATGCACACATACAAAACACAAAAGCTAAAAGAAAACAAAGAAAAAACTTTATAAGAACTTCATGATGGGGATAAACAATCACATTTCAATAACCAGCCTGTATGTGAATGGACTAAATGTAACACTAAAAAGACACAGAATGGAAAACTGGATAAAAAACCATGACCCAATTATTTGCTGCATCCAGGATATTCATCTCACCACAAGGGATGCACACAGACTAAAAATTAGAGGATGGAAAACGAGTTTCCAGGCAAATGGATCACAATAGAAGGCAGGAATTGTGATTTTAATACCAGTAAAACAACCTTTAAGCTATCAAAAATTTAAAAAGATACAGAAAGACACTACATAATGATACACAACAAGAAATATCCATCCTAAACATATATGCACCCAACACAGGAGCACTAGCATTTATAAAGCAACTACTAAGTAACCTAAAAAAAGTTAATGACTCTAACACTATCATAGCTGGAGTCTTACATATCCCACTAGCAACCCTAGATAGATCATTGAGGCAAAAAAATTAACAAAAACATTCAGAACCTCAACTTGACACTTGACCAAATGGACTTTATAATAGATACCTACAGAATACGCCATCCAACAACCGCAGAATATACATTCTATTCATCACCAAATGGAATGCACTCCAAGATCAATCACATTCTTGGCCATAAATCAAGCATCAACAAATTTCATAAGATTGAAATACTACCATGCACCTTCTCAACCACAGTGGTATAAAAATAAATATCAACACCAACAAAACTCCCCCACAACCCACAAAGACATGGACACTAAATAGCATGATGCTTACAACTCTTGGGTCAACAAAGAAATCAAAACAGAAATTGAAAGATTCCTGGAAGCAAATGAAAATGAAGAAATATCTTACCTCTGGGGAGCCATGAAAATAGTTCTCAGAGGGGAATTTATATCTCTATGAACACACATCAAGAAAATGGAAAGATCACAAGTTAACAGCCTAACAAATCACCTACGGGAGCTGGAAAGATAAGACCACTAAAACCCTAAATTAGTAGAAGAATCCAGATCACCAAAGTAAGAGCCCAAATAGAGGACATAGAAGACAAAACTATCAGCCAGGCTTGGTGGCTCAGCCTGAAATCCCAGCACTTTGGGAGGCCAAGGTGAGTGGATTGCCTGAGCCCATGGGTTTGAGACCAGCCTGGGCAACTTGGTGAGACCTCATCTCTAGCTGGGCATGCACCTGTAGCGTGCACCTGTAGTTCTGGCTACCTGGAAGGATGAGCTGGAAGGATTGCCTGAGCCCAGCAGGTCGACGCTGGGGTGGCCATGAGTGTGCCACTGCACTCCAGCCTGGCTGATGGAGTGAGACTCCAACTAAAGAAAAAAGAAAAAGAAAAAGAAGACAAAAATATCATAGAAAAAAATCAACAAAACAAAAAATTGCTTCTTTGAAAGAATAAACAAGATTGATGGACCCCTAGCTAGAATGACCAAGAAGAAATAAAGCACAAATAAATACTATCAGAAATGCAAAAGATCAAATTACAACTGACCCCAAAGACATACAAAAGAATATGAGAGATTACAACGCACACCTATACGGAAACAAACTTGATAACCTAAATGAAATGGAGGACTTTCTGATATCATACAACCTCCTAAGGTTGAAACAAGAAGATACTGAGACACTAAATAGACCAGTAACAACCCAGGAAACTGACTCCATCATTAGAAAATTGCCTACAAAAAAAAGCTCTGTACAAGATGGTTTTCCAGCAGAATTCTACAAAACGTACAAAGAGGAGCTGACACCAATGTTATTGAATGTATTCCATGCAAAATGAGAAAGATAGAATTCCCCCAATTCATTTTACAAAGATATCGTCACACTGATATCCAAACTGGGTAAAGATCCAACAAAAAAAAAGAACTACAGGTCAATATCCCTAATGAACATAGATGGAAAAATTTTCAGCAAGATTCTAACAAATTGGATCCAACAACACATCTCAAAAATCATCCAACATGACCAAGTCGGCTTCAACCTCAGGATGCAGGGGCGGTTCAACATCTGCAAGACCATAAATGTAATTAAATACATCAACAGATGTAAAAACAGAACCACATGATTGTATCATTAGATGCAGAAAAAGCTTTTGATAAAATCCAGCATCCCTTCTTGATAAAAACCCTCAAACACCTAGGTATAGAAGGAACATACCTCAAAATAGTAAGCATCATCTACAATAAACACACAGTCAGCATATTGCTAAACAGACAGAAACTGGAAATATTTCCTCTGAAAACCGGAACAAGACAAGGCTGCCCACTCTTACCCCTCTTGTCAACATTGTGTTGGAAGTCCTCGCTACGGCACCTAGACAAGAGAAGGAAATCAGGGGTAACCAAACAGGAAAAGAGGAAGTCAAGTTATCCCTCTTTGCTGACGATATGATCCTATACCTTGAAAATCCAAGAGAATCTGTCAAAAACCTGCTTGCACTGATAAAAGACTTTGGCAAAGTCTCAGGGTACAAAATAAATGTGCAAAAGACAACTGCACTCCTTTACACCAACAATAAGCAGGCAGAGATAAAATAAAAAGCATAATCCCATTCACAATAGCCACAAAAAATGAAATACCTAGTTATCTTCCTAACCAGAGAAGTGAAAAAACTTTACAATGAAAACTACAAAACACTGCTCAAAGAAATCCAAGAAGACACAAACAAATGGAAAAATATTCCATGCTCATGGACAAGAAGAATCAAAAGTGTTAAGATAAGCATCCTACTAAAGGCAATCTACAGATTCAAAGCAATACACATTAAATTATCAACATCATTCTTCTCTGTCCTGGAAAAAGCTTTTGACAATATAGAAATCATTCTTCTCAGACCTGGAAAAAGCTTCTGACAATATAGAAATTCATATAAAAACATCAATAACCACAAATAGCCAAAACAATCCTAGGCAAAAGAAATGAACTGGGAGGTATCACACTTCCAGATTTTAAACTTTACTGTAAGGCTGCAATAATCAAAACAGCCTGATATTGGTACAAGAATAGCATATGAACCAATAGAACAGGATAGAGATTCTGAAAGCAAAACCTCAATTTCTCAACTAACTCACCTTCAACAAAGCCTCCACCAACAACCACTGGGGAGAGGAGAACTTATTCAGTAAATGGTGCTGGGAAAACTGGCTGACCACAAGATTGAAACAGGACCCCTACCTATCCCCATACACAAAAATCACCTCTAAATGGATCAAAGACCTGAATGTAAAATCTCAAACTATAAGAACCTTAGAAAAATGCATGAGACATCCTTATGGAAATTGGAACTGGCAACCAATTCCTGATCAAAACTCCATTGCCCATGCCATAAGAGATAAGATAGAAAAGTGGGACCTCATCAAACTGTATAGTTTCTGAAAAGCAAAAGAAACCATCAAGAGAGCGGGGAATCAGCTCACTGAACAGGAAAAAATGTATGCCAATTGTATATCTGACAAAGGCCTGACATCCAGGATCTACAAGGAACTCAAACATGTCAAAAGAAAAAAACCAAAAAGCCCCACTAAAAAGTGGAAAAAAGACAAGAATAGACACTTCTCAAAAGAAGATATATGGGCAACCAACAGACACTTGAGAAAGTGCTTGGCCTCACTAATCAGCAGAGAAATGGAAATCAAAACCACACCGAGATATCACCTAACCCCAGTAAGAATGGCCATCATTAATAAAACAAACAACAGACGCTGGTGAGGATGTGGAGAAAAAGGAACGCTTCTACAGTGCTGGCAGAATGCAAACTAGTGCAACCTCTTTGGAAAACAGTGTGGCAATTTTTAAAAAAACTAGAAATTGACCTTCCATGTGATCCGGCAGTCCCCCTATTGGGAGGGAACTCAAATCATTCTACAAAACGACACCAGCACATGCATGTTTACTGCATCACTATTCACAATAGCAAAAACATGGAATCAACCATGCTGCCCATCAAAACTGAACTGGATAAAAAAAATGTGGTACATATATACAATGGAATATTATGCAGCCACAAAGAAGGACAAACATGAACTTCACAGCAATTTGGATGGATTTAGGGTCTATCAAACTCAGTAATCTATCACAGAAACAAAGAACAGAGTACCGCATGTTTTCACTCATAAGCGGACCCTAAACATTTACCATAATACTATAAGAAAGAGATTGGAAGTAGTGGGATACTGTCAGGGTGGGGGTTGGGGGGGACATAACATCAATAAGGGTACCTGATCTCAAACCAGGCAAAGTGGGGACCAAAAGGAGGCCCAAACTTTACCAGTACAATGACCACTTATATACCTAATCATGATCTATATTCCACATCTTTAAAATAAAATTTAAAAAATTTTTTTAAAAAGGCAGAAAACCACATGGCCAACAAAGGACAAAATAATACATAAAAGCAAGCTACAGACAGAAAACCCAGTAAGAGATATGATGAGATGCTCTATTTAGTTATTAAAAAATAACACTGTCAGTGAAACAACACTTTCACCCAGCAAATGTCTACACATTAACCAAACTGGTTAATACCAAATGTTAGCAAGTAAGATGTACAAAGTCCTTGTGTACAACTAACAGGAGTATAAATCGGTACAGCCCATCAGAAAAGCAATATGGTTGACTTAGTCAAATTAAGTATATTTAGCTCCATAACCAGGCAATACCACTCTTGAGCACTCAACTCTGAGAAATTGTTATGCCAGACCCAATAGGATATTTATAAGATAATTTAATCCAGCATTTGTTATAGGAACTGGGAGTAGGAGGCAACCTATGTGTTCACCAACAGGGGAATGGAAGGAATGGATAAGTGTGTAGGCGGATAATGGCCCCCCAGAGATACATACATCTGCCTGCATACAAGTCACTTACCTTGATACCTTTGATGTGGGAGTTCAGCCTCCTTTCCTTTTACCAACCTGAAGATGACTTCTGGGTTGGGAATGTGATACCCTGATAATTAGAAAGGATATTAGATTTGAGTATAGCTTTTTGGGTTTCAGAGACCATTCAATGAAGCTTTACGCCGGCTCATGAGAAAAGTCAACATTTTCCACTAGGCACAAAATAATACCAAATAGAATGAACAAGCATGGACAAACTAAGGAAACAGCCATGAAATACTTGGATATCCCATTGTATTCTATAAGGAGGAGGAAGGAAATCTCTTCAACAGGACCCATCCAAGACTCCCAGGCCAGTTGTGCTCACCCACTGAGAAGAGGTGGCTGTAAATCTCCAGCATTACATCCTGGTACAGGTGTCTCTGGGCAGAATCCAGTTGCTGCCATTCCTCCCTGCTGAAGTCCATAGTCACATCCTCGAATGATACTGATCCCTGTAACAATGTACCCCAGCTCACTTGAATTGCTCACATTGGTGAATAAGGCAGTTATATATAAGGACATAATTGTCATGATTTTTACTCTGATGTATTATATAGGCTTCTTGCCAAATACTTATTTCACATTTGTAGGAATTTAAAAAATTTAGAGAAATATTCTGCCATCCTTTGTATACTACATTCATTTGTCTTTTTTTTTTTTTTTTTTAACAAGGAATGAGGCCAGAAATGGGTTCTCTCTAAATCCTCTCGCCAATTTAGGAATAACCAGCATGTTGTTTATGAAGTGACTACATGCCAGGTGTACTCGTGCTGAGTACTGTGGGCTCAGGGTAGAATTACATAAGCTTCTATTCTTTCAGCAACTCAGAGACTTGAAAAACATGTAAATATTCAACTACTCAGCTCAACTATGGGATTATAATGGGAACATGGTAGAAAATGATGTCAAGTACACTGTTGGAAAGGGACAAATTAGTGAAAAGCAAATACTACCTGGGAAAAAATGTCATGCTACTTAGAGCTGGAAAAGCTTAAATTGGAAGAAGTTTGATGCAGAATGTATGGAGGATATCAATTTCCAGAAAAGAGCTGAGTAAAAGTAGAAAAGCAGGAAAATAATGAATTGAGGGAACAGCAAATAGTTGTGGGCAAGAACAGAGTTGACTGGGTGGTTATCATCCAAGGTCCAAGAAAGTAGGCTGGAGTCTGATCATGTAATGGGCAGAGTTTTTTTTTTATTGTAATTAATGGAATGCCATTTAAAAATTTTAAGTACAAGGAAGGGATAGGATCATATTAATATTTCAAAAAGATGATCTTCCCTATAAGAACCAATATTCAGTTAATGAAAGAATTGATGATGGAAAGATCTGCATTACAAAAGAATCACTGTAGTTCTGGCTACTTGGAAGGGTGAGGCAGAATGATTGCCTAAGGCCTGCAGGTTGATGCTGGGGTGGCCATGAGCATGCCACTGCACTCCAGCCTGGGCGATGGAGTGAGACTCCAACTCAAAAATAATAATAAAAAAAAAGAATAGCAGTTGACAAATGCAGCTGGAAGGAAAGAACTAGAACATCATCACTTTTACTGATCACCAATGACTGCCAAAACTATACTGGTTTAAGACTGACAGGTAGTTAAATTTGCATTTCCCAGATGACTTTATTAGTCGAACATCTTCCCTTGTTTACTGGCCTATCAAGCAAGTCTCTTCCTCACCTTTCCACTGGGTTCAAACACTTTTCCTCAACATTTTATAGGAGCCTTTTGTCAGTTTTATCGATAACAAGAATCTTTTCCCATTCTGTGGCTTCTCATTTTTGTAAATGAAGCAATTAACATAAAAGGCAAGTGATTACCTCTGGAAGGAGGAGGTAGTTTGGAACATGGTAAAGGGGAGTGCCTAACCTTAATTAACTGTGTTAAAGGAACAAATGGACAAATCAGGAACAAAAGCAAGAGGGTGATTTTGTACAAAATAACTTTTCATGTTGTTTTAATGTTTGAACTCTGTGTATTACATTTTAAAATATCTTAAATATCCTTAGAGAGGTAAGACAGTTCAACTATGAAACAAAAACATCATGCCATTCAAAGGAATACTCAAATCAAAAAGAAACTCTTAAAAATAAAAGGTGGGGGGCAGTAATGATTACTAGAGAGTTAAAAGATATAGTTGAGAAATTCTTCCAGAAAAAATAACAAAAATCAAAGAAATAGAAAGTGATACAGGTAGGAAAACCCTTTTAAACGGAGGAATAACATCTGAAAAATAGGAGTTTCGGGAAGTGAGATATTTGAGTGTGTGTTTGGTGGTGGAGTGCTTTAGGAAGATAAAAATGATTTCTAACCTATGATTTGAACTCAGGCAAAGATCAATTTAGCATGAGGGTAAAATAATGTCATTTTCCATGACATCATTAAACTTACACACATAAAGATCTTGATAGATTACTATATATTAAATATATAAATAGTTGATTGCTTTTTGGCATTTTCAGATATGCAAGTTCTCATAGGATTTACCACGATGCACCCATCTCCAAGGATCTCCTAGAGGATGCAGTTCCATAGAATGAGAGTGATAGTAAACAGTGGAAGAGAAGGCCAAAGGATTCAGGACACAGGGAACTGGACACTTGACAGAGAAGAGAATTCCCAGGTGATGGTGAAGGGAGTTGCCATGAGAAGACAGCATCAGGTGCCAAGAGAGCAGGTCCAATCACATCAAGTCAAAGAAGCAACAGGAAAGGTTTCCTCAAGGAGATGGAACGGTCAGCCCAACTCTCAAACTGCCCAGCTTTAATCTCAGGTTGGCAGTTTGCTGACAATGTAAACTTGGGCCACTTACTTAATTCTGGACCCCAGTCTTCTAATCCATAAAGTGGGGATAATAGGAGCATCTGCCTCACAAAGTCGTTAGGATTAAAACTGTTCCTGAAACAGTGAGCATTTGGAATTACTGCTAATATTACCTAGTAACAAATTCAAGTTATAAAGAGAATATTTAACACTTGAAGAATACTGTGTAATACATTAACATGTATATAGAAAAGTAAATAATCCACAAAATTGTGAACTCTAGGGAGAAACAAAAAGTTTTGCAGAAGACGAGTCAATGTAGTAATCTACTGGCAGTTCTAAATACAGTTTACAGAGTCATAAAAATAAACAAAGAATGTTGAACTGATCAGAATTTGACCCAATTCTTAGTGAAGGATGGGCAAGGAAAGCAAGCATGTAAATGCTGGGGGGTAAAAATATGGGGAGGTAGGCTAAATTGAATCTTCTAATGACATGCTTCTAAATTAGTTAATATGTTGTTAACTAACAACCTAAGAGGCAGCAATATAAGTATGCCACTAAAGATTAAGAGGTATATCCCAAACTATTTTGCTAAAATGTAAAAAGAGACTGCCTCTGAGGAGCTGGAATTTGGGAGAAAACATAGCAAGCAGTGGCCCTTTGTAGGTACAAGCTGCACAAAGCCATCTGTCCCTCTTTTCTATATTCATATAAAACTCAAAGCAACTTGCAAAGCACAAAGTAGCAAAAAATATTTGCAAACATATTCGACAAGGACAACAGGTTATTACTAGAAATAAAGCCTCTTTAAAAATCGAGAGGCTAAGACAAACAAAACATAAAGCAAAAGACAAGTTACTCACTGAAGAAAAGTAATTGACCAATAAAATTATTTTTAAAATTATTGTTTGTGAATAAAGAAAATTTAAATAACATACATCTTTTTTCATTAGATTAGCAAAGATAAAAATTACAAAATAAAACAATCCAGTATTGTTCAGAGTAGAGGACAATATATACCACAAAGAAAAGACAATGCGATATCGGGAAATATTCTTACATGAATTCAGAAACTGATAGAAAATCTGAATTAGCAAAGCAGTTGCAAATGACAAAATGAAAATTAGGTCAAGCAGAAAAAATATTCTCACTGTCAAAAAGGAAATAAGCTTATATTGAGAATATGTATCCTAGAACACTACAGTTGAAGATATTCTGAACATGACCTTACAATCTGACCAACATCAATGCAAATGAAAGAAAATTTTCTGCATTTGCAGTGATGTCACAAAGATTTAGACAATTTCAGTTTTCTACTTGTATGTTATAAATTTTCTTTTAAGAATGACTTTTAAATATAGAATATTTTGGATATTATTTTTCAATTTTTACAAAGGTTTCTGTGTGCAATTTATTTTGTATTAATGTTCCCTTGTTTCAAATGTTTTCTATCATCAAACGTCTCTGTCAGGTTGAGATGCTTTTAACATGTGATTGAACTATACAATCTTCTCACAATATACTGGTTCACAATGATAACAAAATCTATTTATTATACTTTTTAAACAGAACATCTCTGAGTAAAAATCTATCACAAAACAAAAGTGTACTGTTTATTATATAGTCAAGTATTATTATTTAAAGACATGCAAATAAAGTCATGAAATATACAGACTAACTTAGAATTTCAGGAAACCTTAACTATACCCAAGAATTCTGATTTCTTGTTACTAAATCTTGAATATTTATGTCTGTGGGCAATCTGGAAACACCATTTTTCAGCATTTTTATTCATTTCCAAAAACAGGCAAAAAACTACATAGTTCTTAAAAGTATGTTCTTTTTCTACCTCCTGTAACTATATAAACTACAAAGAAAGGAGATTTTTGTGCACCTTACGAGAACAGAGAAGAAACAAGTCACTCCCCATAGACCAGGCAAGGAGTCTGGTGGGATCAGCTGAGCATCTGCAAACACCTGATGGCAGATAAACGGGCTGACCCAGTGCTGAGCAGGAAGGAGCTAGCATTTCCCTGCATGCAGCTGGGTTTCCCATCCAGGCCAGGGACTACATTTTCTCCTTCCTTTGCCGCAGGGCCAGCCCTGTTCCCCAACAGATTCTTCCTGATCAGCCAGTTCACAGTTTCCTTCAGAACACAGCTTGCGGATATGGGGACATCAGCCCTTTGTGGCCCTCACTTAGCAGGAGAACAAAGATTGGCTCAGGAACAGGGAATCTAGAATCTGCTGCACCCTGTGTCTGCCCTGATGTTCTGGAGAACTGTCCCTGGGCTGCTTCTGCTTACCTCACACAACCCATCATGCTCCTCTGGACCCAGGACCTGGGGCATTTGGAATAAATTCACGTCAGCAGGCATGTCCTTCTGGGTGTCTTCTCTTGGTTCCTTTTGCTGATAACTCCACTCTCCCCAGGAGCCAGAAGCTGGGTAGGTGTCTGAATGCTCCAGTCAGGGCCACTGGGGAGAGGTGGGCTAGGCTGTGAAGGGAGGTCTTGCAGCCTCAACAATGTGGCCTGACATGGGGGTTCTGAAGAGATGCCAGGAAGTCCTGGAAAGACAATGACCACATGGTCACTCATCCAACATTTGCTCCAAAAATATTTCCTGATGGCCCTGAGGTGAAGGTCACTGTGTGACACATCATAGAGGAGACAAAGTTCAGAAAAATTCAACTCTAGTTATTAGTCAGGTTTCAGAAAAAAAGACTATGAGTTTAGACTAAACTTGATGAAGGATTCACTGCAGCTGTCCTACCTTTTAACTGTGAGAATATAAAGATATTACTTTGGTTGTAGTTTTCAAAGTGAAGATAAAGGTATTTTTCATAGGTATTGAGAAGCTTGAGGCTTGTCAAGCCCTCAACACCTCCCTGGCAAGTGGTAAATGTGTATAAAAACCTATACGTTGTCCATTTAATTTCACACAACCCTGTCAGCTAAATATCACAAGCATTATTATACTCATTTTATGGATGAGGATAATATAGCTACATACTGAAACATAATTAGCTGAAAGAGTATTCAGTCTGCAAATGGAAGAACAAGGAATTAGCCACACATGTGCCTTGTTCTAAACTGTACACTGTTGCCACCATCCCATGTACTCCTACATGCCCAGCTTCCAGAAACATCATATCTATTTCTTGCTGCCTTCAGAGAGCTCAGGCTGAGAGTTGCCTGTATCTGGTGTGCCCATTCTAGGCTTCTAGACATTTCAGTGCCCATCCATGACATGCCACACAGCCCGGCCTCTTCTGACAAAGCTAAAACTTAAAATCACTGTACCCATCCCCTACTTTGACCCAGAAAGTCTAAAGAACCACATCAGGACCTCCAATCTCTGATAATTTCTTGCCTGTCCATAATGAATAACCCTGTCTCACCCAAATACAGTCATTGACAACCCAGAGTAGATTATAGGACTGCCAGTTTACAAAATGTCCTCATATCTAAAATAAAATAAAATAATAAAAAATAATAAATTAAATTAATAAAATAAAATGTCGCCCAGTCACTGACATGGCCCAGGCTCCAGAAATCAAGACTACCTTGAGAGCCAATAAACATTTTCCAGGGAGGGCAATTTACTTATTTCCACAGGATGCCAAATAATCCCCAACAAAAAATAAAACACCTCAGTAGGAAGCCATCATCAATCTGCTTAGCTGCCAATACACTGATCCTTACTATGTCTTCAGGGACTCAAGGAGAGGCCAACACTGACCCATCCATCCATCCCCAAAGAACACCAGCACTCACTGCCCAGAAAATAATGCAGTCACCCTCGCAAACCCCCATCACTGACCCTCCAGGCTTCTACTCAACTGGCTTCTACATTACCTTTAGCGCCCCTCATCACTCACCCCAAGATAACTCTCCCCCTCAGTGTGCTACAAAGTGACCCTCACAGTCCTCCAATCCCTGAATCACTGACTCCTCAATCACTGACTCTTCTAGTCCCCCCTCAGTGAATTGTTTCCCTGAATGTCCTCCAGCACCACCTACTAAAGTGCTCTTAGGATGCATGTTAACTGTCCTCAAATGAGCAGGTTTCATGGACAACAATATAAAATCTGACATTACAGAACACACGGAATTTAGGTTATAAAAATGTGCATCTACTAACAGAAAATATGCAAGAAAAGGGGGGGATATTAACTAGTCGATTATCCAACTTAAAATTGGCAAACCATACTTACCCCACAGTTCCCAGAACTCACCCCAGAAATCCCCTGTCACTCAGCCAGTACAGCTCCTTCACTCACTAGGGCTGACTGGCCCTCATTTACCTCACCGATCCACCTTCACTCACCCTGTAAACCCCCATCACTCAGCCAAAACACCCCCATCAATCACCCCAGAAACCCCGTCACTCACTTAAGCCAAAACTGCCTCCATTACTCATCTCAGAAACCCCATCACTCACTTCAGACAAAACAGCCCCCATCACTCACCCCGGGAGACCCCGTCACTCACTTGGGCCAAGACAGTCCCCATCTCTCACCCCAAACACCTAGTCATTTATTTGAATCATAACAGCTCCCTTCACTCACCCTAGAGACCCCACCACTCACTTGGGCCAAAACAGTCCCCACTGCTCAACCCCAAAACCCCATCACTCACTTGGGCCAAGACAATCCCCATCACTCATCATTCACCCCAGAAACCCTGTCATTCGCTTGGGCCAAGACAGTCCCCATCGCTCACCCCAAAAACCCCATCACTCACTTCAGCCAAACCAGTCCCCACTGCGCACCCCAGAGACCCTGGAACTCACTTGGGCCAAAACAGTCTCCCTCACTCACCCCCAAAATCCCATCACTCACTTGGGCCAAGACAGTCCCCATCACTCAACAGACTGACCCACCCCAATCACCTCACAGACCTGTCTTCACTCGTCTCAGAAACCTACTAACACACCTGGGCCGAGACAGTCCCCATCACTCACCCCAGCAAGCCCGTCACTCACCCCAGAAACCCAGTCATTTACTTGAATCATGACAACCCCATCACTCACCCCAGAAATTCCATCACTTACTTGGGCCGAGGCAGACCCTATCAGACACCCCAGACACTGCATCATTCACCTGGGTCAAGACAGTCCCCATCACTCACCCCAGAAACTCCATCACTCACTTGAGCCAAGACAGCCCCCATCACTCACCCCAGAAACTCCGTCATTCACCTGGGCCAAGAGAGCCCCCATCTCACCCCAAAGACCCCGCCATTCACCTGGGCCGAGACAGCCCCCATCACTCACCTCAAAGATCCCATTACTCACTTGGCCCAAGGCAGTCCCCATCGCTCACCCCAGAGCCCTCATCACTCACCCCAAAGTCTCCGTTACTCACCTGGGCCAAGAAAGCCCCCATCACTCACCCCAAAGACTCCTTCACTCACCTGGGCCAGGGCAGTCCCCATCACTCACCCCTAAGACCCTGTCACTCCAGCCAAGACAACACCCATCGCTCACCCGACGGACCCTCCCCCACTCACCTGACAGGCCCGTCTTCACTCACCTCATAAACCCGCCCATCATGCTCCCCATAAACCCCTCATCACTCACCCCAAGCCGACCTCCCCTCATTGTCCCGTCACTGACCCTACCGCGTCCCCATTGCTAATCCTCCAAGTCACTTCAGCGTCCCGCAAGCCACACAGACTCAACGCCACTGAACAACATAAGTGAAATGGCCGCTCCGGGCCACTTCCGGTTTGGGTTATCGTTCCGGCACTTCCTTGACCGGGCCCGGGTCATGCGCATGCCCACTAATACTTTTGAAGCTACGCCCTGCCAATAGTTATCATGGCGTACAACGACGTATCTCTAGCCTGTGTGGTTCGTTTTCCACCGGGAACTTTGTTAGAAGGACTGCATGGCCGCGCCCAAACAGATGACAACTAGAAGCCGCCATCTTTAAAGAATTTTTATTCCGTACAGGCAAGGAAGGCACGTGGAATGTCACAGAGTAAAAATTTTGGAAATATTTTCCACAGGGGTAGAAGACCTAGTCAGTATTGTGTGTATATATATTTTTTTCTAGGAGAAACTGACAGTGTATATTCTGAAAAATGCCTTTTCTCTGCATTTCGTACTGATTTAAAGCTCCTCACCCCAAATTATTTAATAATTAACTGTCTTTAACGGTGCTTTCGTCTTTCTGAGAAATTTTATTTTTGCTATCCTTGCATGGTTGCTCTCTGTACCTGGATGAAGCTATTGATAAAATTCTCTGTTAAGGGACAACCTAAAGAAAGAATTTAGGTCCCTTGGGGCACTTACTTCATTTAAAGGGGAGAATGCAAAAAATACAATCAAGTTAAAGAATAAAAACACAATTACTGAGGACAATTCAAGTCAGCTAAACTGGGTTGAATTTTCAGGAAGAAGTTTTTCAATCAAATAGGCAGAAATATATACTAGAAGCTGGGCAGTAGTGACTATAAAATAAAAAATTGCACTGGCTATTGGGAAATAGGAAGTAGTGCTAAGTGAGGATTTGAAGGTGAAGATCTGAAAGGGGTATTGTTAACATGATAACTTGGAAGCATTTCATAGTCACCAAAAGGACAAAGTTAGAAAGAAATGGGAAGGAACAGAAATATCCCTTAGAGTGATATTGAAATAAATTATGTATACAAATGCCTGATTACATGAGGAAACATACTTAAGACTAAGAGAATGAGTTAAAACACATTAAGACTAAGGGGAAATGGACCAAGAACAACAACTACAAAAAGGCTAAATTGAATCTGAAGACTGGCAAGAGAGTCATACACACGGATTAATATCCTCATCCATTCATCCATCTATCCACCCATCTCCCTATCTGTCTGTCCATCTGTCCGTCCGTCCATCCATCCATCCATCCATCCAACCATCCATCCCACCTGTCTTTCCTTGTGTCCATCCATCTATCCTTATCAGTTGTTTCAATTGCCAAAATAGAAATGATACTAATTTTTAGAACAACTAAAATGTAACCCAAATAATTGATTACACATTTCGTGGAAAAGATAGAAAATTAAATATGGTCAATGAAGCAACTAAGAAAGGAACCATTTCAGAAGAACATCTTGACAACAAGGCAAGAGGCAGTACACTAGAGCCCAGGATCAGGAGCACCCAGAAGAAAATTAAACCACAGTAGTCTTTCTTCTTGGGTATTAGAGGGAATGCAACCACTACCAGACATTTTGTAGATTATAAAGAAAAGAAGACGAATAAGCATATTGGTTTCCATATTTATTTCTTCTGTTTTAATCTCCAACATATTTTCTCATTAACTAAGCTCAAAGAAAAGTCAGTGGATAAAGTTGCCTGGAAAATTCAGCCTAGGGTTGTAATGATTTCAGGAGCCTGGGTCATGCCAGTGACTGGGAGGCATTTTATAACCTTCTAGCAGTCCTGTGGTCCACTCGGGGTTGTCAATGACCTCACTTGGGTGTGGCAGGGCAACTCATTATGGACAGGCAAGAAATAATCAGGCAAGAAATAGTCAGTGATTAGAGGTCCTACAAAATTTGATGCATGCCTACAGATTTTCAAGATCAAGGTTGGGATTGGGTATGGTGATTTTAAATTTTAGCTTTGTCAAAAGAAGCTGGGCTGTGTAGTGTGTCATAAATGGACAATGAAACTTCCAGAAGCCCAGAACAGGCATATCACACACAAGCAACTCCCAACCTGAGCTCTGTCAAGACAGCAGGAGATGGAAATGGTGCTTCTGGAAGTTGGACATGTAGGGATATATGAGATAGTGGGGATTGTGTGCAGAACAAGGTAGACATGGGGCTGATTTTCTGTTCTTCCATTTCCAGACTAAACAGGTTTCAGGTAAATCATATAACAGCAAGCAGCTTCATTTTTCTCACCTGCAAAGTGGGTATAGTAATGTTCATGATATTCAGCTCACAGGGTTGTGTGAAATTAAATTGACAACTTTCTGAGTTTTATTCATATTTACTACTTTCCAATGTTACAGAGTAGTGTCAGAGAAGGATCAGGAAATGGTCTGAGCATATCAGCCACTGTCAAGCTCATCCATCCATCCACCCACCCATCCATCTCTTCACCCACACATCCTCTCCCACCACTACAGTTTGGGGAGGCCAGACATGAAACTGGACAGAGGTTATTTCTGGGTGGGCCAAGTAAGAAAGTGCCTCCATGATGCTCAGAGGTGGGCTTCAGTGAAAGAGATGCCTTAAAGACTTAATCGAAAATTACAATTTTATACACGTCACCTTTGCAGCTTGAAATCAGTCATAAAAGTGTTTATACTGAAGAAATTGGCTAACACTATCCCTCAAGACTCGATTTATAATTTTGTTGATTGTCTAGTCTTAATAAAGTCATAGAGAAAATGTTCATAATGCAATTTAAACTTGCAAGTTTTTCACATCTATAGTCATTACATTGTAATAGCACACACACAAAAAATAGGAAATATTCTTCTAGTACTGGTTTTGAAAATCTCTTTCTGATTCAACAAAGAGTTTGCTCTTGTCATTGACAAATGAGTAAAGTCTGACCATGCATCTCAGCATTTAACTTGTGCCTTACTTCTTAATGTAAATGAAGATATCAAACAACTTTCATAGCATAACTACATGGTTCACCAATTGCAAGTATAGATTAGCTAAGGTTACAAAAGTTCAGAAAAATCAGCAAAAGCATTCTGTGAGAATCACTTGGCCATGTGGAATTTACAATAAAAAGTACAGTGTATTTCATTGTCATTTCAAAGTTGTGTGCTACACAGACTTGACACCTGTAACATACATAAATATATAAATATTTTGGAGAGCTAGTTGTTAAATAGGTACCAGCACATGAATGTCCCAATTCCATGTCTCTCTTGGATAAAGATAAGAATGGCCGTCATGGGCTGGGCATGGTGGCTCAGCCTGTAATCCCAGCATTTTGGGAGGCCAACGTGAGTGGATTGCCTGATCCCACGGGTTTGAGACCAGCCCGGGTAAATTAGTGAGACCTTGTCTCTACAATAAATAAAAAATTAGCCTGGCGTGGTAGCACACACCGGTAGTTCCAGCTACTTGGAAGGCTGAGGTGGAAGGACTCCCGGAGCCTAGCAGGTTGATGCTGGGGTGGCTGTGAGTATGCCACTGCATTCCAGCCTGGGCGACAGAGTGAGACTCCAACTCAACAAGAAAAAGTGGCCTTCATGGGTTGTGGTGGAGAGAAGAGGGAGGAGAAAAACAGTTCCACTGAGGTCTTTCTCACTTATTCCTACACCAGGTATTCTCTACCAACATAGATTGAGGGGTGTTCTTGGGAACATCAGCTTCATGGTCCTGCTTATCTGCCCCTAGGTCAGTTGAGTGTGGAATGCCAGCTTGCACATGTTCATGGAAAAATTAATTGTGATGTGTGGGAATAGTAAGTGTCAAGATGATATGGGCGGAGCGTTGACATTTTCTATAGTTTATTTTATTTTTTTGACATCCTAAGTCCCAGACATCAGAGGTGCTAGTCAGACTCCCCAGGGGATAGGGAAGGAGCATAAACCTTTATCTTAGGGCCACCTCTTTTACTGGATCCTGTTATAACAACTCCCAAGTCCCTTTATCAACTCTCCTCCTAGAAACCATAGGTCCGTTGCCACGAGTAGCATTAATTCTATCTGATGTTCAATGTTTTGGTTGAAAAGGAGGGATTTTGATTTATGGTCATTTTTCTTTACCCCAGCGTCATTTCTGGGGCAGGTCAAAGGTGCTCAATATCCGTTTAATGGGTGGATAGTTGATGTCCAGGCTCATGTAGAAGAAGGCAAATGAAGGCGATAGGTTGGAACTCATTTAGGATCAAACTAAACATCACATCCTTTGGTCCAGGGGGATCATATTCTCATAACCGGAAGTAGACTCTGTGTTGTCATGTCACCACAAGCCAGGTGGTTTTCAGGAAGGCATCTCAGCAGGACCAGACATCTACAGGAAGGTAGGATGAAGAAGGCAGATGTCATGGTGTCAGTAGGAGGGGGAGAGATGAGGAACTGGATGAAACACGAAAAGGGGGCCTCTTCAGAACCTACTTCAAGAACCTGCAAAGAGAAGAGAAAGAAGAAATCTGAGTTGGAGGGCAGGGCAGGGGCTCAGGGCAGTGAAAACAACCAATGGTCATACTTTCTGGGTTCTTTCTGGAAGAAGAATGTCAATGTCAAAGGCAGAGCTCATGAGGAAACTTGAGGAAGGTCGGTGAGGCAGGCCCAGGCTTCTCCCTGAATCCAAACAGGCACAAGAAAAGAAACTAACATTCCATCCAAGTCAAGGGCTGCATCCATGGCTCCCAGGCCTCAGCCTTTAGCTTCTGCCCCCTGGTCTCCCTTCTCAGAGGACTTCAAAGAGTTCAGTTGGAGCTTCCTATGCACCCAGGTCAGGGCTGAGGGTAATGAAGATTCAGTTCCAGGTAGGTCCCACCTTCCAGCTTCTCCTTCCCTGATTGGTGGGAGAATGACCCCAAATCCTCAGTTCTTCTGAGAGAAGATGAATAGTAATCTTCATGGGGCAGAATCTGTGGTCTGAGTGGAGCAGTGAAAGGAACAGAGTTCCCAGCTGGGGTTTCTCTGGCCCTGCGGTGAATTGGGCTCAAGCTTCACTTCCCCAGCAGTGGTTTTGAGTCTTTCTGTTGGAGGGAGGGTTTGAGGCAAAACCCCAAAATAGATGCCAGATGTCTCCTGGGAGGGACTCTTCAGATGGTGTGAAGGGATTCTGACTAGCCCCTTCAATCTCAGAGATGTCGCCCCTGCTACTACTGGTGTTCCTGCTGTGGGGAGGTGAGTGGGCTCAGGCAGAGGTGGATGGTGACAGCAGAAGCTAAATGTCACAGTGCTAAATGTTGGGCTCTCCACAGGGTCCCTTGAGGAGCACACAGGGTATGAGCTTCAGATTCCTGAGTCAGTGACGGTGCAGGAGGGCCTGTGCGTCCTTGTACCCTGCTCCTTCTCCTACCCCAGGAATGGATGGAATCACTCGGACCCACTCTACATCTTCTGGTTCCAGGAAGGGGACAATGAACACCAGGATCCTCCTGTGGCCACAAACAAACCCAGTCAGAAGCTACAAGAGAGAATCCAGGGCCGCTTCCGTTTCCTTGGGAACCTCCAGACCAACAACTGTTCCCTGAACATCATAGATGCCAGGAAGAAAGATGGAAGAGTGTATTTCTTTCGGTTGGAAAGGGGACCCATCGTGAAATTCAGTTTCAAGCATAAGAAATTGTCTCTAAAAGTGACAGGTAGCACAGAGTATCCTGCTTCAAGTCTGTGGTGGGCATCAGAGTGAAGGTGCCTATGTTTGTGAACCTGGGACTGAGAGTGGAGTAGCCATCTCTGGGGTTGGAACAGAGGCCACTTCCAGGTTCACACCCCAGAGTCCTTTCTCTGTATGCTAAGTCTCTCCTTCTCTCTTTCCCAGCCCTCACACAGAAACCTGACATCCAAGTCCCAGCAACTCTGAAAGCTGGCCATCCCGTGAACCTGACCTGCTCCCTGCCAGCATTCTGCCAGAGGTGGAAGCCCCTCCTCTTCTCTTGGACATGGGGAATCCTCATCTCCTTGGGCCCTGGGACACCTCACTTCTCAGAGGTCACCATCATCCCACAGCCCTGGAGCCACAGCACTAATATCACCTGCCAAGTGACCTTCCCAAGATCCCATGTAACCACAGAGACAACCATCCTGCTCAATGTTTCCTGTGAGTCTGGGTTATTTCAGGTGGTGGCCACAGAAGAAGAATCAGTCAGGGCATGGGGTGCTTGGAGCTGGGCCTTGGATTCTGGGCAGGGGAGAGAACCAAGTTGACACTAAACTCCCTTAGCCTTCAGAACTGAAGAGGAAAACCTTGTCTTTTGAATTCAGATGCTCCACAGAACCTGACCATCAGAGTCTTCCCTGGAAACAACACAGGTAGGAGAGAAGCCCTCCTTGCCAAGGCTGCAATTGAAGTTGGGAGGACATCTCAGAACAGAGTCCAAGCTTCAAAGTTTGAATGACAGAAGGGCTGAGATCAGGAATGCCAGTGCAGGCCCTAGAAGCCCTCCTAAATCCTCTGCCTCTTCTTAGCTCCACTGAGCACTCCCAAATCTCACTACCATAACAAAGGTGTTCTTAGTATTAAAACCCATGGGCACCTTCCACCCTCACTCCCCTGAACCTTTTAGAGTAATCTTTTACTTTGACAGCTAACTTCTTCTTGAACTTCTCAGATCTCTCCCTAGCACTAACAGAGCTAAATACGAGAATCAGATGTTGCCCTTGAAGACCCGTTGTGATTCTTTTTCTTCATCCAAACTCTCTTCTCTATTTTTCAAAAACTTTGTTATTATTTTTGCTTTTTAGAGACTGGGTCTCACTCTGTCACCCAGGTTGAAGTGCAGTGGTAGATTCATAGTTTACTGCAGACTCAAACTCCTAGGCAATCTTCCCATCTCAGCCTCCCAAAGTGCTGGGATTATAGGCATGAGCCACAGTGCCTGGCTGGAACAAGCTTTATAACACACACACACACACACACACACACACACACACACACACACACACACACACACACACACACACCCTCTCTACACCATTGTGCACCTTATTTCTTTAAGTTAACAATAATTCTTGGAGATCTTTCCATGTCAGTAAATAAAAAAACTTTATTCTTTTTTACAACTAAAAAGTATGCCATTGAATACAGTGTCATGATGTCTTTAAATAATCACTTACTAATGGAAAAAAGCATTTGCTGCTTACAAGTACTGCTACAAAAAATAATATTATACATGTATTTTGTAAGCATGCTAATATGTCAGTATGAATCTAAGTTCCTTGGCCAAAGGGCACACGTATCACCAGTATTGACAGCGGTGGCCAACTGGTTTTCCGAGTGGTTGTACCATTTTTCATTCCCTGCCTCCTCCCCAGTTCCTGGAAGTGTGTTAGTCTCTGCCACACTCTAACCTCAACAACCAAATGCATTAATTTTCTTAAGAATTTGGATAAGATAGTTTTATATTAGGAAATACAATCAGCAGTTCATAATATAATTGCAAATATTTTTTCCAAAATTTTTGTCATTTATCAAAAAAAGTTTCAAGTTTGTCATTGTCTTGTGTGTTAGTTTAGCTTGAGTGTGTTTTGTTTTATGTAATTCAGTTTATAAGCCTTTGCTTATAATTTTTTGCTTATCATTTTGGAATTCCCAGTTCTGAAATTATACATCATGTATATGAGAGGGGACCCCAAAGTTCTGGAATTATATCTTAGAGGGCAGGCCCCTTGTCATACAGGATTCCTCTGTTAGATAAGTGTTCCAGGAACCCATTGGCATCAGTGTACCAGCTAGTGTCATTGTGAGAGGCTTCATTCAGCTTCAGTGAAGGGGTTTTGTGGCAGGGGTGGGGGAATTCTTTCAATGCATTTACCTGTTTCATGATGAATGATTTACGAGCATACCTGCCCATACCGCACTGAGTGTTCAGTAATGGCATAACCCCTGTACCCTACCCTTCCTATTCACCTGATCTCACCTGAGCGACTTTTTGTTGTTGTTTCCCTGGATGGGAAAAATAAGTCCTCAAAGGAAAATATTTTGCCCATGTGGAAGAGGTGAAACAAAAAATGGCAAAAGCACTAAAAGGCATCAAAATTGACATCAAAAACTGTTTTGAGCAGTGGAAAAAGTGTCTCAATAAATGTATTGCATCAAACGGAGAGTATTTCGAAGGTGAATGAATTTTAAACACGTAAGAATATATACATTTTTAATGTTATACATTATGTATATGTTTATACCACATTTATATTTATGTTTATATTCACACATAACCCCTCCGAGTTTTTCTTTCTTTACCTCTGTTCTCCACTCTTCCATTCACACACCTTTCCTCTTGCCTTGAAGGATTAATTTCCATTCCCTGAAACTCCAAGATGATTTCTATCCACACTTACCTTTGAACTGCTCTTCATTTCTCCCAGTGTGCTTTTCTGCCCCAGTATCATCCACTGTTGTTTCTACTTGTCCATTTTGCTCTGCTTAAGCCCCCCTCCCAAGGGAGACCTCCCTGACTGTCACATCGAGTTGCTCATCCTCCAGACAATCCTTCACCCAAGTCACTCCTTCACAACACCCATCATGTTACAGGGTAAAGAGATAGTCCTGGGTCTCTTGTCCCCACTAGACTGAGTCCCTCGGTACTGATATACTCTCAGCAGCCCTCATTTAGACAGGGAGCAGTAAATGGCTACAGATTGGATATATAAATAACTAGACTCTGGGAGAATTAGGAAAGTAAACCAACAAATATAACAGAAGAGGAGACATGGGAACTAGGGTGTAGCCAGGAGAAATTGACTGGAATGCTCATCAAGGACAAAGACCCTCCCTCTATTCCTGTACTTCAAGGGGTCTGAGTCTAGACTGACAGAATCAGCTGAGAAGTTGAAGACACTAAACTACATCACAAAAGGGAGAGGAGACTCTTCCGTATATCTGATCACTAGGACTGTATGTGTCTCTTCTTGTATCTATCTCTCTGATATCCTTTTCTCCCCTCTATTCCCAGCCCCTGCAGTCTTGGAGAATGGCTCCTCCCTGTCAGTTCCAATGAGTCAATCCCTGCGTCTTGTTTGTGTGACTGACAGCAACCCCCCTGCCATGCTGAGCTGGACCCGGGAAGGCCAAGTCCTGAGTCTCTCCCAGTCCTCAGAGCCTGCTGTCCTGGAACTGTCCCAGATGGAGTCTGGTGATGAAGGGGAATTTGTTTGCCAAGCTCAGCACACTTTGGGCTCCCAGCACATCTCCATTAGCCTCTATGTGCAGAGTGAGTCTTCAGAAAGAAGAGCACCTGGATTCTAGGGTGGAGGTGTGGCAGAATGAGGTCGGGGAGAAAACTTTTACTCCTCTCCTCCCTTTAGGTGACTCTATCATCTCTCTAGAACATGGTGGTTTACAGTTCCTGGGTTTTATGTTGCTTAGGAGTATCCTCATGGGGACCAGCTTTGTAGTCACCTATAAACTCACCTGGATCTACTACACTAGGTGAGCAGCCCCTTCCTCAGATGACCCAGTACTTGAGCCCTCAAACCCATAGAAGAGTGTCCTTGCCTGTCTTCCCCAGGATAATACCTCCCCTTACATTTTCCCACAGGATCAGAGGGTCCCAGAGGAACATGGCTTGGAGGGCAGACTGAACTGCTCTCTCTCCTCTGGACAGTGGAAGGATGGACATAGGAGTCCAGAGGAACAGACTTCCTGTCTCCTAGGCATATCACTCACTGAAGCCCACCTCTTAGCATCATGGAAGCACTTGTTGACTTGGCCCTCCCAGAAATAAACTCTGTACAGTTGTATATTGGGTCTCTTGAACTGTACTAGTGGGAGAGGATGAGTGAATGGATGGATGTAGGAATGGGTAGATGTATGTAAGGATGAATGGATGAACCAGTCCATGGCTGATGTGCTCTAGACCCTTTCATTGACCCCTCTCACCCGCACTGTTCCACACTATGGAGTGTCATATAACAAGAGATCTAACAATGAGCTGCTGCTGACTTTGAACCCAGAGGACATTTCCATGGGTACAAAAGGAGAAGCAAGGAGAGACACAGAGGGAAACCCAGCCTCCAGACTAGAGGGCTGACCCCTTCTTGATTTCCTCCCCCCAGTCAGGCCCAGTCCCTCTGACTCAGCTGCCATCTTGGATAAAAGTTGAGCTCCCATCTAGTTAGACTCCTCTGCACAATCCAGTTATTCCTAAACCCAGGACTCAATCCACTTCAGCACCAAGGGCAGCGTTAGCCCTGATACCTGGGACTTGCTTAGGACCACAGGGTTTCTGGGCTGGAATGGACAGACCCTATAGCAAGACTTGGGAACAGATGGAGCAGGATATGAAAATCTCTCAGTCTCTGTCTGTCTTTGTCATGCCTAGGAGATAGAGCCTTACATCAGTCAGAGAGGGTCTTTTCACATACCCTTTGCTTCTTGCCTCTCAGGGAAGACTCCACCCCCAGTGCCTTCAAGAATCTCTCTAATTGTGATAAACCCCCATCTCCTCCTGTCTCCCCTTTCCTCGCTCTCTCTCCCCACTCTCTCTTTCTCTACCTCATGTCTCTCTGTTTCTGTCTCTCTGTCTCTTTCTCCCCTTTCTTCTCTCACTGTCTAAATTTGTTTCTCTTTTCTCTCCCCCTTCTTCTCCTCTCCCTCCCCTTCTCCCTCTCTACCTCTCCTTTTCCCACTTCTGTCTCTGCCTGGTACACAAATGGAACTCTGGGGAACAGAGGACATGACTAATAGTCTTTTTCAGTCTCTAGTTCTGTGCCCAACATTGGAAGATTTAAAAACATATATGCCTCAACATCTGTCAGATAAATGAAGAAAAGGAATAACAGGAGGCTACTGAGACGTTGTCTTTGAAAGTGATGAAAGGCAGTCAAATTGTTTGGGCACATGAAGAACTTATTTTAAGTTGGGGAAAGAGTTCTGTGAGCTCAGAGATGGGGAGCTATCAGTGGAAGATCTAGAGGGCTGTATATTACAAGAAGGAGACAGGTCAGGAGAGGGAAAGTAGATGATCATCCCATGGTGGAGAAAATTTGTGGAAGCTGGAGAAACTATGAAGAAATCAAAGGAGAGGGATTCTGTTACATGCATGATCACAGGAAATGAGAGGAGGGTCAAAGACCCAGGACAAATTCTGTCTGCTTTACCCTGAACCCAGAGAGTTCACCCAAGCCAGGCTGTTTCACACTCTGTTTATAGGGTTTCTCCATGCAAATGAATTTAGGGGTTTACCCAAGGCTTCCTGGCATTTCTGGCCCTGGGGTAGGTTAAAGACAGAGAGGATTCGGTGGGTCTCTGAAGAGTCTTGGTCTCTCACTCTTGTAGGCCCATGAGAAGGATTTCAAGAAAATCATCTGGAAAAAATAGACCCCCAAACTTCACATCTCTCTTGAGGGGAGTGGTAGTTGGTCTTCAGGTGGTGAGAGGCAAAGTCTGAGGGAGAGAAGGAAGGAAGGGCCCACCCTACTGCAGTCTAGGACAGAGAAGTGTTCAGTTTTCACTTCCCCTGCAGTGGTCTGAGGGCAAAGGGAGAAACTTGAAGCAGAAACCATGCATTGCAATCCAGGAAGAGGACTTGTCATCCCACGATTGTATTCACTTCCAAGTGGGAGAGATTAATTCCATGGTGTCAGGGGAATCTAGAACATCCTTTTCTGCTGCTGCTGCTGCCACCATCCAAACTGTGAGGGGAGTCTGAGGAAGAAGATTCTGGGTGGGGCTACAGTCACAGCTTGTTCCCTCCATGGTCCCTGGAAGATCATGTGGCTACGCTATGACCTTCAGTCAATGATGGTGAAGAGGGGCCCAAGCATCCTGTGCCCTGCCCTGCCCTCTAGTCCAATTCACAGGTTTGTTGGATGGACTTTGACCCACTTCTCCCTAAGGGGTGGCCCACAGACACCACAATGCCCCTGTGGCCACAGATAGGCCCTGGAAAAACCTAGAAGAGAAAACCTGGGGCTGAGTCAACCTCTTCAGAGACCCAAGGGCCCATGATTGCCCTTTGAGCATCAGATTCTCCAAGATGCAAGAATGTGCAAATATTTATGTAGATCAGATATATTATGTAAAAAATGACCCCAAATAAATGACACTGTAGCAGGGTTCCCAGGAGAGATCCACAGAGACAAGAACACATCCATTCCTTATCTGCTCTTCTCTCTAGCATGTACCAGTTACAGTTACCCCAAATGTAGTCCTTTAACCTAAAGTCCACCCATCTTGGGGTCTAAACAGCACCATACCAGGAGCTTACAAAGGAAGAAGTTCCTCTCCTCCCAGGGCCCCAAATTTCTCCAGTCCTCAGTGCTCACCCATATCCCAAGATCATGGCACCAGGCCTCCATGTTGGTTAACCTTCCTAGGAAGCAGCGGGTCCATGAATAGAACCACCTGAGGAGTGTAGTGCATGGTTAAAAACCTAGATGTCAGGGAGACAGCAGTGGCTCACACCTGCAATCCCAGCACTTTGGGAGGCCGAGGCAGGAGGATCACTTCAGCCTAGGAGTTCGAGACCAGCTTAGACAGCATAGCGAGACTTTGTCTCTATAAAAAATTAACCAGGTGTGGTAGTGCATGTCTGTAGTCCCAGACACTCAGGAAGCTGAGGCAGGAGGGTCTCCTGAGTCTAGGAGGTCGAGGATGGGTGAGCTGTGAACATGCCACTGCACTCCATCCTGGTCCACATAATGATGAGACCACTCCCGTCCCCCCCAACAAAAAGCTAAATGTGGTTTTTCAGGCCCAACCATGGGGAATTACAAAACCTTTAGGAAGTCCTCACAGGGAACGCCACCCTCCCCACATCCTGCTGGGAGCGCAGCCCCTGTATTGTGGTCTCTGTGGGGCACTGTATTCAAGGACTCGGTTCCTCTGGAACATCATGCACCTCACGTATTTGCATGTCTAACCCAGGCACATTCATCCCTAGGCCTCTTAATCTGAGGCTATGGGCAGATGTCTTCCTCAGATGCCTCTGCTGAGACCTCCTTACAGGTGTGGGAGGAGAAACCTTGAAGACACGTTTCCCGACTCTGACTTGGCACAGTTACTCAGTTTTTTCATCATTCCTAGCCCCCACTCTCCCTCTTCCTCCGACTCCATGGTTCATAGAACTTCCAGGTTCTTCTGTTTGGGGTGCCCTTGACCTCTTCATCTGTGCTAATACATGACCCATCTGAACTTCAGTTCATGTGCTCCATTCCATGAAGGAAGTGGAGAGATGGAGCAAGGAGCCGTAGCGTTCATTCTCTGGTTTAACCTTTTGCTTCTGTCATTGCAGTAGGTGGCTAAAGGTTTAAACTCATCATGGCTGTAATCAGCCATTGTGACACTTGGCAACTCAGATCTCTCTCTCTCTCTCTCTCTCTCTCTCTCTCTCTCTCTCTCTCTCTCTCTCAGCTTGGCCAAGCTCCTCATGCCACCAGGCTCAGCGTCTCTCATGGGTGTGATTGGAACATCTGGGTTTCTGGGGGCCACATGGATACAAGAGGACTTGATGCCTGGCCAGGAGCTTGACTTGGGAAGGAAGAAGAAATCATGGCAGTCTCCACTTCACCACACTTCTGTAAACTCAGTAAAAGGCTCAGGGGAATCACTCTTATATCTGTATATGATGCTGCCTTTTTCCTGCACAAATTCCTTCTATGGCTCCCTGGTGCCCTTGGAAAAAGCACAGTCTTGTCGGTCTTCTCCCATTGCTTGAGCTGGTTGAGGGTCAGGACTGATTTAAATCTATTTACTTTAGTTCAAGAATGAATGCACTCTTGAAACAAGTGAAGAGTTACTTCTTTTATCTCATTTGGACCCTCTTATACCTCTGGTGTCCAGAGAGGCCATTCCAAGTCCCATCCTTAGACAGATGACCTCCATGAGGGTCCTGAGACTGTGGATATGGGGAATTGACCAGGTGGCATCTGCTCCTCCAGTACAGACAATTGTACCTGAACCCAGGGGCAGGACTTGGGGACTCCTGTCCTTCCTTTCTGCCTTACTTAAGGCAAGCCTCTTGAGCAACCTGCAGAAATGAAACTAAGCGATCTGGCAGGGTCATTTGCAAAAGACTGTGTGTGTCTGAAGTTCCCTCTTCTGGGTTGGTGGCCTCCTGTTCTTACCACAAGTTTCCTGTCTAAGCTTTCTCTGCCCTCTCAGGTCTGTGACTTTCTCTTCCCTTTTAGATGTGACAGATCCTGGCATGAGGTAGACATCCTGCTGCTGCTGCTCCTGCTGTGGGGAGGCAAGAAAGCTGTGGGGAGAGAAGTCCCCACCCAGAAGAGGTTCCAGAACTTGAGGCTCAGTTTCGCCCTCTCCCTGGAGTCCCTGACTCAGGTTCTGGGATTCCAGTTGGAACTACAGGAACCTGCGATGGTGCAAGAAAGCCTGTGTGTCCTCATGTTGTGCAAATTTCCCAACATCTGGACTTACTATTGAACCCTCCATATGTCTTGGAACCAGAAAAGGATGGGTTACCTGATCCTTGAATAGCCATGAACAGACCAGGACAAAACAGTACAAGAGGACCCAGGGCTGCTTTCTTCTCCTTGGAGACCTCATAAACAACACCTGCTCCCTAAGCATCAGAGATGCACACATGGAGGACAGTGGGACACATTTCTTTAGAAGGGATAAATCCTTCAGGAAATACTCATAATCTAGATAACATGTTCTCTCTGAATGTGACAGGTATGGTAGAAAGCAAAAATAGAACAACGAAGGTTCTGCTCCTTCTGGAGGTGGAGTGGCATGGGGACAGTCATGACAGGACTCTGGGGTGGACTGATACAAGCTGAGCTCCTATGTCTCCCTACCAGCCTGGACCCACAAGCCCTACATTCTTATTCCTGGGGCTCTAGAAACAGGCCAACCCAAGAATCTGACTTGTGCTGTGTCCTGGGCTGCCCTTACCTCCCTGGGTGCCAGGACCACTCTCTGGGGAGTGCTCACTATGCAATGGTGCAAGACCACTCTCTGGGGAGTGCTCTCTATGCTGTGGCCCCAGCACCAACCTCACCTGTCAGGTGAAGTTCCCCAGAGGTGGTGTGATCACAGAGAGACCCATCTAACTCAATATGTCCCGTAAGTGCTGAGCCAGCATACCTAGGTCCCAGAGGATGTGGGGGTACAAGAGACAAAGAGAGGGGACAGTTTGTCACTGTGTCCTGAAGTCTGACTGAGTAGAAAACCTAAAAGGACAGAAGCTGTGTTCCTTCTGCATTTCTGAGAATTCTGGGGTAGAGGAAGAGTGCCTACTCTTATCTTACCCCTACTCCAACTAAAGAGGGAAATTCTCTCTTGCAGTCCTAGATGTTCTGAAGAACATGATGACTGGTGTCTCCCTAAGGGATGGCACAGGTAGGATGGAGCCCCCTTCCTGGGTGGGGGAGTAGGGCCTTCAGCTCGGGGCAGGGCCCTTCCTCTTCCTGGACTTACCCGTGTCACCAGAGACCCCCTAGTGGGTAAACCCAGGGACTCTCCCTACCCTCAGCCCCCATGACCATTTAGGCATCTTCCCCCATCAACTCCCTACTCCTCTGGGACTCCTTCACCCATCCCCATTGGCCCACAACAAGGCCATGGTGATACTCATACAACAGGATCAGTCTCAAGGTATCTAATATTCATCCCATGGATGTATCTCCAGACATGTCTTTTTACTTTTACCAGTAGTTTAATGTACTTCTGGACAGGTGATAGAGCCACATGGGTAAAATATCAAAATGTACAGCATTTTGTCCCTAGATGCCCATCTTGGTGATCCTGTCCTTCCTTGATACCTTACTTAGGGCAAGCCTCTTGCCTTATCTGAGTGACATGCAGAATTGACCAGTATTGGCCAGTATTCCTCCAGGCTGCTCTGAGCCTTGGTGTGCTCACCTGAAGGATCTCAGATATCATTTAACATCAGTAGGATGGACTACCCTCACCTCCTTCAGCACCATGTGGTGTCCATTGAACAGGTGGATCCTGATTTTGTAGACATTTTCTACTCATGGAGAGCCTAGTATTAATTGTATTCTACCCACAGAAACATGGTAATGAATCATCTTTTATCTTCTTTCACAAGTGCACATCCAAGACTGTGAAATTAGTTCTTATATGCAAAATATCTAGGTCAAACTTTTTTTTTCAATTTTTAGAAATGTGGCCAAGTAGTTATTAATAAAGGGTAGACAAGCTGACATTCTCAACAGACAGAGGTGAATGTGCATGTTTTCACTTACCCAGTATGAAGCAAACCTTTTTCATCTTTGTGACAGGTGAAAATTGTTATCTCCCTATAGTGCCTTTTATTTGTATGCAAATATTTTTATTGAGATAAAATTCACATTACAATAAATTCAGCATTTAGCTATTGTCAAGTATACAGTGAAATGATGTTTAGTACATTTGCAATGTTGTACAACTATCACCACTATCTAACTTCAGAACAATTTCTTTACCCCAAAAAGAAAGCCTGTACCTACTACACAGTCATTCTTTATTTTCTTCTCCTCTGGCAAACACTAATTTGCTCATTTATCTCCATAGATTTGCCTATTCTGGACATTTCATATAAATGAACTCGTACAACATATGGCCTCTGTACCTGATATAATACCATCAAGTTTCATCCATGTAGTCTTCATGAGTCCTTCATTCCTTTTTGAACCTAAATAATACCCCATTGTGTGAAAAGATGACATTTTTTGCTCATCCATTCATCAATTGATGAACATTTGAACTGTTTCCGCTTCTTGGTTTGTATAAAGTAAATTGCTATGAATTTTGTGTGTGAATTTTTGTGTGCACACATATTTTCATTTCTCTTAGATATACACTTAGGAGCATATATTCTGTATTGGAATTTTTGAGGAAATGCTAGACTTTTTTCTACAGTGTAAGCACCATTTTACATTCCTACCGGCAATGTACAAGGATTCCAACTTATCCGCATTCTTGACAACATTGCCATACTGTATGTGTGTATATGTATATGCGCCCTAGTGGGGATGAAAGAGTATCTCATTGTGATTTTGTTTTGAGTTAATGTAATGACTAATGATGATAAGTATATTTTCAAATACTGATTGGTCATTATATATCTTCTTTGGAAAAGTTTTATTCAAGTCCTTTGCCAACTTTTAAAGATGCAATTGTTTATAATTTGAGTTGTAAGAACTCTATAAATGTGGACACGAATTCCTTATCAGATCTATGAATTGCAAATATGTTATCCCATAATGTGGGTTGTCATTCACTTTCTTGATAGTCTCAGTCGATGAACAAAAGTTTTAATTTTATAAAGTCCAGTTTATAATTTTTTCTCTTTCCAACTGCTGGACAGTCAGGGTGTGGTTTGAGGTGAGCCCCAGGCTCATGTGGTCCTATGTCTAGAAATGCAGGAGGGGTCTGGAGAACCCATGTCCAAGTCCTATTGGGAGAGGAAGGATACAGATGGTAGTTTAGAAGGTGAATCAGCTTTATCTCAATTTCCACAGGAAAATCAGAGCCCTTGGCAGAGGTTTTTCTAGTGGTTTTTCTAGTGACCATTGGGGAAGTGGCTGCCTCATCTTTCTCAAGTAAGTGCTGCCCCAGGGGATAAGAGGAGGCATAGAAAGGGCAGGGAAAATGATGCTGAATCCCACATTCCAGTGCTTGTTGGACTAGAGAAGACCAAGAGGACCTGGGGCCAGACAGGAGCCCAAGTTGGTGGTAAGAACTCCATACAGGCCAATTTTTCTTTGACCCCAACTCTGGTCAAGTGTCCAGAGTGTTGAAGTACCCAGTTTCATCAAGGATATCTTGGGACCAGATCTACTTCCATGTCAGTTCCCTCCAGTTCCCTAAAAGAGCACAAGGATCTGAGTCTGCTGACCTCTGCACCCTGATCTGGCCACATTGACAGACCCTGGTTTCTTCACTCAGAGTGAGGTCCTGCAGGAGGAAGATGGCATGGCAACAGTGGACATGGAGAATGAAAACAATGTCATAGATTAGTCTCCCAGGTAAGTATCACATGAGTCTCACCATCCAACATCTCACGGGACACCTCCTTCATGATGGCCTCCAGAAATACTCTACTCAACTTAGCCAAAGTTGAGCTATTTATCATCCTGCTAACATCCCCACCTCACTGATGGCTATAGAGTCTGTATAGTCAAAACCAGGATGTGATTCTCAACTTTGATCTCCCTCCCTCCTCTGCATCCCATAAATCACTGACTCTTATCCTCCCTTCTCCTAGGTACAGCTCATTTTGATGCCCTTTTCTTCATCCTGACCTGGTCATTGGAGATAATTTGACAATTTCATACATATTTAAACTTACAGACACCACCAACATAATTTGCAGAGACTACAGTATTGTACACACCCCAAATCAAAGTCAAACCACTCCACCCAACAAACAACGTAGATACCTTTTTAGGAAAATGGCCTCCCCTACGAAAGTAAATTTAAAAATAGGAAGAAGCAATTGTTACACTAGTAGCTCAGATATCAATGCAAAGTCACAGGAAGCATGAAAAAACAAGGAAAGAAACCCGTAATTCTCCAGCAATAGTTCTTAATCAAAAAGAAATTTTTGAAATCCCAGACAAAGAAGCCAAAATATTGATCTTAAAGAAGCCCAGTGAAATACAAGAAAATTGTGAGAAATGACACAATGAAATCAGGAAAGAATATGAATGAGAAATTTACCAAAGGGATAGATTTTTTTTTAAAGAACCCATTAGGAATCTGAAACCAAATAATTCACTGAAGGAATTGCAAAATGCATTTGAAACTTCAGCAGTAGATTAGATCAGACTAAAGAAAGAATCTCAGAACTTGAAGATAGGTCTTTTGAAATAATCCAGTCAGATAAAAATAAGAAGAATTTTAAAAAAATGAGCAATGCATTTGGGACAACATAAAGTGACCAAATTTACAAATTGTTGATTCTTCAAAGAAAGGATTAGAAAACAGATTTAACAAAATAATAGATGAAAACTTCTCAAACCTAGCAAGAGATTTAAGCATTCAGATACAAAAGGTTCAGTAATCCCCACGAATATACAATTCAAAAAGATCTTCTCCACAGCATATTATAATCAGACTGTCTAAAGTCAAAGTTAAATAGCATGAGAAAAGCATCTAGTCGCCTATGAAGGAAATCCCATCGGACTAACAGCAGATTTCTCCATAGAAACCTTATAGGCCAGATGAGAATGAACTAATATACTCACAGCGATTTGAAAAATTGCCACCAAAGAATACTATAGCTAGTAAAATTATCCTTTATAAATTTTGAGGGATTTTTTTTTACCACTAGGCATTTCTTACAAGAAATGCTCATGGGTATCCTGAACCTGGGAAGTGAAAGGATGATATTTACCATCACGAAAACACACAAATGTACAATACTCACTGGCAAAGCAATCATACAAAGAAGAAAGAGAAAGGACTCAAATTGTACCATGGCAGAAATCCATGAAATCATAAGGACAAAAAAGGATGAGAGAAAAGAAGTTACAAAGAGTAAATAAAACAGCTAGCAAAAATTAACAACAGCAACATGACAGGAACAAAGCCTCATACATATCAATCATAATCATGAATGTAAATAAATTAAATGATTTTCTTAAAAGACAGAATAGCTGAATGAATTAAAAAACAAAAACATGCCCCAACCATACAGAGCTTACTAGAAATTTACCTTGATAAGGTAAGTTTGGTTTGTCTGGGGACTTTATTTACTGATAGTAAAGATACATATAGAATAAAAGTAAAGGCATAAAAAAAGAATTTCCACAAAAATGAAAACCAAAAGCAACCAGAAGTAGTAATACTTATATCAGATAAAATAGACTTTAAGTCAAAAACAGTTAAAAAAAAAAAAAGAGAAGGTAATTATATAATGATAAAGGTGTCAGTCTAGGAGGAGGATATAACAATTCTAAATATATATGTACCCAACACTGGAGCACCCAGATTCATTAAACAAATATTACTAAATCTAAAGAAAGAGACAGAATGTGATACAATAATAGTGAGAGACTTTAACAGTATTCTCACCATTAGACCAATCACCTAGACAGGAAATCGACAAAGAAACATAATATTCAAACTAAACCATGGCTGGGTATGGTAGCTCATGCCTGTAATCCCAGCACTTTGAGAGGCTGAGGTAGGAGGATTGCTTGAACCCAGGGGTTCAAGACCAGTCTGGGCAACATAACTACAGAAATATAAAATACCTAGGAATAAACTTAACCAAGGAAGTGAAAGATCTATACAAGAAAACACTGCAAAACACTAATAATTAAGTTGAAGGTGACACAACCAAATGGAAAAATATCCCATGATCATGGATCAGAATAATTAATAATATTAAAATGATCATATTGCCCAAGGCAATCTACAGATTCTGTGCAATCCCTATCAAAATATTAATGTCTTTTTCACAGAATTAGAAAAAACAATATAAAAATTCAAATTCATATGGAACCAAGAAGAGCCCAAATAGTCAAAACAATCCCTGAGCAAAAAGAACAAAGCTAGAGGTATCACATTATCTAACTTCAAAATATACTATGAAGCAATAGCAAAAAAAAAAAAAAAAGCATGGTATTGGTATAAAAATAGAAACATAGACCAACACAATAGAGAACCAAGAAATAAGACACCATAATTACAGCCAATTGATCTTCGACAAAGATGACGAGAACTTAAATTGGGAAAAGGACACCTTCAACAATGGTGGTGGGAAAATTGAATAGCTATATGAATAATAATATGAAGAGTTCTCAAAAACTAAAAATAGAACTACAATTCAATGGAATAATCCTGCCACTGAATATCTACACAAAGGAAAATAAATCAGTGAATCAAAGGTCTGCACTCACATGTTTATTGCAGCACAAAATCAACTCAAAATGGATAAAAACTTAAATGAAGACCCAAAACCACAAAAAGACTAGAAGAAAACCTAGGGGAAACTCTTCAGGACATTGTTCTCACAAAGAATTTATTACTCAGGACTCAAAAGCACAAGCAACAAAAACAAAAATAGACAAAGGAACTTCATTAAACTAAAAACTTTCTACACAGCAAAAGAAATAATTTACAGAGTGAAGAGAAAACCTAGAGAATGGGTGACAGTATTTGCATAATATTCTTCTGACAGGGGACTAGGGAACTAATATCCAGAACATATGAGGAGCTCAAACAACTCAAAAGAAAAAAAAGCAAATAATCCCATTAAAAATGAGCAAAAGATATAAATAAATGTATCTCAAAAAAAGATGCACCAGTGGCCAACTGGTATGTAAAGTAAAGTTCACCATCATTAATCATAAGAGAAATGCAAATCCAAGCCACAATGAGATATCATCCTACCCCAGCCAGAATGGCTATCATTAAAAAGACAAAAAATAACAGATGTTGGCAAGGAAGCAGAGAAAGGCAACTCTTTTTTTTTGAGTTGGAGTCTCACTCTGTCGCCTAGACTGGAGTGCAGTGGCCGCTCCCGGCCACCGCAGCCTCGACCTGTTGGGCTCCAGCGATCCTTCCACCTCAAGCCTTCCGAGTAGCCAGAATTATAGGCGCACGCTACCACGCCCAGCTGATTTTTTGATTTATTGTAGAGATGAGGTCTCGCTGCCCAGGCGGGTCTCGAACCCGCGGGCTCAGGCAATCCACTCTCCTCAGCCTCCCATAGGCGCGGGATTACAGGCTGAGCCACCGAGCCCGGCTGGCAACTCTTATATACTGTAGGTGGTAAGGAATTGGGAGCGGACGTGATGTGGAGAGCAGACAAGTACTGTCACTGTAGCAGGCCTTGAGGAAAGGCCTAAGCTCATAGGCAAGGTCTCGTTTAATGACCCCAAGTTCACAGGCAAGGTCTCGCTTGGAAGCTCTGCATCTTAGCCAAAGGTATGCTGTGAGGGATGCAGACTGCTACCCGAAACGGTGTCTCAGATGTCCACACATCCGGGTGCACATAGTACAGATAAAGCCTTTGCTACAACAAGATAAGTGCGGAACAGTTTGCCTTTTAGGTAGCAACATAATTCAGCTATAGCTCCCTCGCAGACCTTGAATCACTTCCAACTTCCCTTGTGCTTGACTAGAAAATAAACATGCTGAGCTAGTTCAGGGCCACTTCTCCTCCATCAGAGGAAAGTGTCCCACCTGGCCACAGCTTTTCTTTATGTCTTTGTGTCTGTGTCTTTCTTAATCTCTTGCCACTCTCTCTTGGGACACTTAAGGCAGCTGCGGGCCATGGCAGTAAGGTAAACTAATATGGCCACTATGGAAAACAGTATGAAGAGTTCTCAAAAACTAAAAATAGAATTACAATTCAATGTAGTAATCCTGCCACTGGATATCTACACAGAGGAAAATAAATCAATGTATCAAAGGTCTGCACTCACAAGTTTATTGCAGCACTATTCATAACAGGAAAGATACAGAATCAACCTAATTCCCATAGTGGGTGAATGAATAAAGGAAACATGCTATATATGAGGGACCAAAAAAAAAAAAAACAACCCAGAATTATCTTTTGGAGGATGGGCCCCTTATAGTAACTCACACCAAATTGGTTCCTCTGGATCAAATGGTCAACCAAAGTTTTTATCTGGAAATTTTCAGAAGGCTGTGACACAATTTGCAGAAGAAACATCCAGAGTTGTGGCAAACAGGTGACTGATTCTTCCACCATGACAATGCACCTGCCCACATTGCACTGAGTGTTCAGCAGTTTTTGACCAAAAGCAGCATGACTCCCATGCCCCACCATCCCTATTTATCCTATCTCGCCCTGAATGACTAATTTTTGTTTGTTTCCCTGGATGAAAAAAATCCTCAAAGGGAAATGTTTCATCGATGTGGAAGAGGAGAAACAAAAAATGGCAGAATCACCAAAAGGCATCAAAATGGACAAGTTCAAAAATTGTTTTGAGCAGTGGGAAAAGCATCTCAATAGGTGTATTGCGTCAAACGGAGAGTACTTCAAAGGTGACTGAAGTTTAAATATGTAAGAATAAATGCACAATTTTTTATAAATAAATTCCATTTGTTTAGAGGGGTTTCCCCTCTTATATACAATGGAATACTACTCAGCCATGAAAAAGAATGAAATCATGTCATTTGCAGCAACATAGACGGAACTGGAGTTCATGATCTTAAATAAAAGAAGCCAGGAACAAAAAGAAAAATATTGCACATTCTCACTCGTGTGTGAGAGCTAAAAAATTTGATCACGTGAAGGAAGAGAATACAGAGATAGATACAAGAGACTGGGAAAGGTCAGTGGTGGGGAGGAGTGGGGATGAAGACAAGTGAGTTAAAAGATGCAAACATACAGTTAAGGAAAAGGAATAAATTCAGTGTTTGATAGCAGTGTGGGGCGACTATACTCAGCACACATGTATTATACTTGGGTGATGGACAGTTTAAATATCTCGCTTTGATCACTACACATTATACGCATATCACAAAGTTTCCCATGTACTTCATATATTTGTAGAATTTAAAAATTACAAACATGTGGTGGCAAATGATATTACCTTACATGTACTGAGGATTTGCCAGATGCATACCACACAGGGGGAGATAAAAACCATTTGATTAAACTAAAACTTTAATTTTGTCTGTATATTCTGTTCATAGTGTCTGGAAATATGATGTCTTTTGAGTCACATTTATCTGTAAGAAGCAGCCTTTTTTTTTTTACAGGAACAGAAATGCTAATCTCTATGATGAGAACTTGGAAAAAAAAACCTTCACCAGCCCTTACTGCACTGGGTGGCAGCATTTATGGAAAAGAAGTTTCTTCTGCACTGCACTTCATACAACATGTGCTCTCCCGTTTGCTTTACCATAGAAGATGCCATATGGTTCTGAATAGTTTGGAGATATCATTGAAACTTAGTAAATCAGTGTACTAGCTGACAGGAAAAAAATCCATACTTACATTTTTAAAAAACACCCAGGATCCTACTATGACACATGGCAAACTAACCAGTGTCCTCAGCTCTAAAGCCAGACAGTATGAGTGTGTGGTGAGGACGCGAGGTTATGGAGGGGGACATCTCAAAGGTGGGGACCAGGTCAGTGGTATCTCTTTTTGTTTCAAGCCCCACTGACACACAGATGATAACTATATGTTTGGTGAATGAATGAATGCATGACTACCACCTTCACTGCACCCAAGACCCGTCTTCATTTCTTCTGCCCCAGGCACTCACACAGACACTATAGAATCTTGCAGCTTCCACCATCCCACAGGTTGAGGTAAGACTGTGACTCTGGAGCCAAGCCCAGGAAGACCAGCTCCTCGGTGTAAACAGTGGTACACAGAAAAGCGGGAGGACCTCAGACACTAATGGGTGTCCCCTGCCTCGGGTGTCCATAGAGGCTCTGGTCCAGGTTCTGGTGCTTGAGGGAAGTGTCAGAGATGGAAGGCCAGCAGGATGTGGTCTGATTCTTCCCTGTTCCTCTGTGGGTGAGTTGCTGGGATCTCTGGGCTGTAAAGTTTCCATTCACTATGTGCAGAGGGTGTCCAGCTCAGACTGAAGTGTGAATTTGAGGTTCCTCTTTTGTGAACCTCCAAGATCTTGCTTCCTCCCCCAGCCACCCGTGAATCCCCACAGTCCTTCCCCTCCCCTTCTCTGCTCACACAGGAAGCCCAGGACCCATCACCTCAGAGATGCTGCTGCTGCCGCTGCTGCTGCTAACCCTACTGTGGGCGGGTGAGTGACTGTGTGGAGAGGGGCCATGGGTCTGAGCCGAGCTGACTCTCATTTTCCCACAGGTGCTGTGGCTGAAGATAGGACATACAAGCTGGAAGTACCCAAGTCAGTGACAGTGCAGGAGGGCCTGTGCGTCACTGTGCCCTGTACATTTTCCTACCTCAAATCTTACAGCTACTGGCCTGACTATTTTTATGGCTACTGGTTCCGGGAAGGGGCCACAACAAATGCTCCAGTTGCCACAAGCAACCGAGTTCAAGAAGTGCAGGAGGAAACTAAAGGCCGATTCCACCTCCTCAGGGAACTGTCGACCAAAAACTGCTCCCTGGGCATCAGAGATGCCAGGAGGATGGACCAGGGGACTTACTTCTTTCGAGTGGAGAGAAGAAGCATGAGATATTCTCACAGATCTTCCCCGCTCTCTCTGAATGTGACTGGTAAGACACAGGCTCCAGGAGCAGTCAAGGAAAAGGTCATGGGTCTGTAGGGCAGGTCGGGAACGGGACCTTCGCCCTGTGAGAGGGTGGGCGTTTAACCCTATTGGGTTCAGGAGAGGAACTGGACTAGAGCCTGAGCTTTTCTCAGGGACACACATTGAACCCTCCCTCCTGTTCCTGCCCCACTCTTTCCTCACCAGCTCTGACTCACTCACCCCACATCCTCATCCCGGGGACCCTGGAGTCCGGTCGCCCCAGGAACCTGACCTGCTCTGTGCCCTGGGGCTGTGAGCAGGGGACAGCCCCCATTTTCTCCTGGATGTCAACTGCCCCCACCTCCCTGGGCCCCAGGTCCACCCTCTCCTCGATGCTCACTATCACTCCACGGCCCCAGGATCACAGCACCAGCCTTACCTGTCAAGTGAATTTCCCTGGAGCTGGTGTGACCACAGAGAGAACCATCCAGCTCAATGTGTCCTGTGAGTGCTGGGCCAGGATGCCCGGATCCCTGAGGGTGTGGGAGAGGGGAGGGCTGAGCCAGAACTTAAAGTAGAAGAGCTGGTAGCCAAACTGGAAAGTCCCTGCCCCCATCCCATTTCCATGGCTCCAGGGAGGACAGTCCCCTCCTTCGTTGTTGAGGCTGCCACCTCTTTCTGTCAGATGCACCACAGAACATGGCTGTCAGCATCCTCCTGGGAAACAGCACAGGTAGGAATAAGCCTCTCCTTCCTCTCAGGGCCGGGATGGAGGTGGACAGAGACTAACTGGGATATGGAAGGGAAGGTAGGACTGAGGCCAGACTCAGGGAGAGCTGAGGGGAGGCCCCCAGACTCCACACCCTGAACCCAATCCGTTGCTCACTCCAGCCTCTGTGGACAAACCCACAGGAGCTGCCCCCTTCCTACCACTCCTTCTCTTTGACCTTGTACCCCTTCCTGCTGCTGTGGGCTTCCTGGGTCCAGGAACTGCCTGTTTCCAACGTTGCTGTCCCAGCCCCTGTTCTCCCTCCAGTAAGCCTGGGCAGCTCGAGGGAAGTGGTCTGGGTGTTTCTGAAGGTCTGAGGCTTGGAGTCTAATAGTTCCTCCTCAGAGCAAGTGTGGACACCGCAGGAGAGGGATGCCAGCCTCTGCCCACACCTCACCTCCCCCCCCAACCTGCCCCCCCCATTTCTCCCCAAAGTCCTCAGGATTCTGCAGAATTCCTCATCTCTTCCAGTCCTGGAAGGCCAGGCTCTGCAACTGCTCTGTGAGGCTGACAGCAACCCCCTTGCACACCTGAGCTGGTTCCAGGGGTCCCCCGCCCTGAATGCCACCCCCATCTCCAACACCAGCATCCTGGAGTTGCCCAGAATGGGGTCTGCAGAAGAGGGAGAATTCACCTGCCATGCTCAGCACCCGCTGGGCTCCCAGCACATCTCTCTGAGCCTCTCTGTGCACTGTGAGTGGGGGCAGGGCACCTGGGTCCTGGGAAGGGTGCACCTGCTGAGCCTTCTCCTCCCTCCCGCAGACCTCCCAAAGCTCCTAGGACCCTCCTGCTCCTGGTAGGCTGAAGGTCTGAGCTGCAACTGCTCCTCCTGAGTCCAGCCAGCCCCCTCCCTACACTGGTAGCTTGGGGAGGGGCTGCAGGAGGGGAACCACAGCTAGGGCTCTTTCATGGTCACCCTCAACTCAACCAGGCAGACCCTAGGACAACATCTCCCTGATTGGGGGGCTCAGCCCCAGTCTCAGGCACAGCTTTGAGGCCTCAAAAGTCCATAGAGCCCAGAGCAGCTCAGTCCTGCTGCTGCCAGGACAGGGGTCTGCTGGGCAGTGACTTCTGGGAAAGAGAAGCCTGGGTCTTTGTATTAGTTTACTAGGGTTGCTGTAAAAAAGAATCTAAAACTGGGTGGTTTAAGCGATAGCATCTATTGACCCACAGCTCTCAAGGCCAGAAGTCTGAGATCAAGGTGTTGGCAGAGTTGGTTCCTTCTGAGGTTGTTCTGTGCTTCTCCCCTGGCATCTGGCGATTTTCTGGCAATCTCTGACATTCCTTGGCTTGAAGCATTACCCCAACCTCTGCCTTCATCTTCACATGACACTTCCCCTGCATGTGTTTTAGTGCCCAAATTTCCCCTTTTTATAAGGTCACCAGTCCTACTGGATTAAGGCCCACCCTACTCCAGGATGACCACATCTTAACTAATTACATTAGCATTGACCCCTTTTCAATCAGGTCACACTCTGAGACACTGGGGGTTAGGACTTCAACATAGGAATTGTAGGAGTGGGGGTACAACTCAATCCATAACTGGTCCAGAGAGATAGAACTTGGAGAAGAAGCTCCCAAGATCCAGATCAGAGTGACTGGGCATAAAGTCTTCAGTCCTGTGGTCAGAGGGAGTCATGGAGGGAGAAGGGGCTGATCCAGGAAAGTGGAATGGTGAGTAAAACTGAATCCTGGATGGGGGATGGTTACATTAATGGAAGGTGGAAAGGAGTGACTGTTGGGAAGATTTAATGGAATCAGAACTGGAGTTTATACAAAACTATATCGGTAGGGAAACCAGAACCCAGAAACACAGGGGTCCTCGGAGCAGTCTGTGGAGCTGGCATCACAGTCCTGGTTTTTCTCTGTCTCTACCTCATCTTCAGGTGAGAGTGGACTCCAGGGACACAGAGGGAGACCTGGGGTGGGAAGGGCGTTCAGATGGCACAATCTCAGAAAATTCATGCTGGTAGAAACTAGAGTGCTTGGGAAAGGAAGGAGCAAGGAAATGGGCTCAGCGGTGGAGTGAATTAGTCCATGACCGATTGAGTCAAGTGTGGAGTTTTTTCTTAACCACTAGTCCATCTCTTGGGGTAGCGGGGGGCACCTGGAGACTGGACCCACCTCCACCTACTTCTTTCATTACTTCTGTGGTCTTCCTAGGGAATGGGGGATGGTCTGTCTACTCCATGTGTTGTGTAACCAGGCTAAAGGACTTTGGGCTCTTCTCTCAGAATGAAGACTCACAGGAAGAAGGCAGCCCAGCCAGTGCAATGCATAGATGATGTGAACCACGTTGTGAGTTCTGTCTCTGGGGTGAGTGATAGGGACATTTGCTCCCATTTGGTATTGTTTCTTTAGGATGCAGCCCTCAGAAAGGACCTGCAAGGATTTCTTCATTTACATTCAATACTTTCTGGAATGCTCCCTGTGATTATTTCAAATTATTGATTCAACTGATTTAATAGCTCTTCTGCTAGAATATGTACTCCATTTGGTTTGTTGGGATGTTTATAATACTCATGCCAGATTATTAGATCCCACCAGGATATTAGTATTTTCTTATGGCACTGATTATTGGGAAAGAGAAATGGACAAAACCTAATCTGTGTAAAGGGCACTGAGTACAAGAAACATGGTGAATTCAAGTCCTACGGTAGAAAGACCAAGACACTCCAAAGTCACAGTTCATCACTACCATTTTGTAATTTCTAAATCACTGTAGTGTTTATTTAATATCAATTTTATTGATGTATGCTTTATATTTAATAAAATGCACCTATTTTAATATAACATTAAATTAGTTTTGACAAATGTAAACAGCCTGTAGCCATGTCTCCAATTGAGATATGAGCTATTTTTATTGACCTCCCCCCCAAAAAATTTTCCTCATTCCTATTCTCAGTCAATGCCCCCTTTTCCAGCAATCTCTGATAGGATTTCTGTCACTATTGATTATTGTTTTGTCTGTTCTACAATGTCATATAAATCTAATCACAACATTTACTCTATGTATCTGGTTTCTAGCTTCTATCAGCTCACTAAAAGATATAAATATATTAAATGTATATGCACCCAATAACAAAGCAGTATTTATCAAAATAAATGAAGAAAAATGGACAGAGATATAAGGAAAAATAGTCACATCCACAGTTTTAGTAGATTTTTTCAAAGTTCTTCTCTCAGCCGGGCTCGGTGGCTCAGTCTATAATCTCATGCTTTGGGAGGCTGAGGTGAGTGGATTGCCTGAGCCCGCGGGTTCGAGACCCGCCTGGGCAACTTGAAGAGACCTCACCTCTACAATAAATCAAAAATTAGCCGGGCGTGGTAGCGCATGCCTGTAGTTTCGGCTACTTGGAAGGCTGAGTAGAAGGATTGCCGGAGCCCAGCAGGTTGAGACGGCCACTGCACTTCGGTCTGGGAGACAGAGTGAGACTCCAACTTAAAAAAAAAAAAGTTCTTCTCCCAGTAACTTCTAGAACAAGTATGCAGAAAAATATAGTCTATCTTGATAAGTGCTTCAAGTGCAATTGCAAAAAATGTGTTTTGTGAAGTTACGGGGTACATAAAGTGTTCTATAAATATCAATAAAGTTATGTCATTTTAAACTATTATTCATGTTTTCCATATTCTCAGTGATTTTTCCACTTGTTTTACCATTTTTGTTGTTGTTAAATGCTACTGTTATTGGGTGCATATATATTTGTGATTTTTATATCTTTTCATGAATTGACTCTTTTATCTTTATGAAATGTCTTTATTTCTGGTAATATTTTTTTTCCTGAAATGCACTTTGTCTTTTTCCTGAAATATAATTTTATATTTTCCCTTCTCTGACTTAAAAAAAATTATTTTAAATATATATGTGGGGTACAATTCAGGGTTAGGTATGCAAATGTCCATTATGCAGGTACCATTGTTGATGAGGTGTTCCCCCCTCCCCCGGCAGTTTGTCACTACTGCCAATCCCTTTCTTATAGTATTTCTTTATTTGTTCAAGGTCCACTTAAGAGTGAGAACATGTGAAACTCGGTTCCTTGTTTCTGTGATAGATCACTGAGTATTATAGCCTCTAAGTCCATTCAAGTTGCTGCGAAGTTCATAATTTTGTCCTTTTTATAGTGGTGTAATATTCCATTGTGTATATGTATCACACCTTTTTTTATCCAGTCCTCTTTTGATAGGCAGCATGGTTGGTTCCATGTTTTTGCTACTGTAAATAATGCTGCAATAAACGTGTGTACAGACATCTTTTTCATAGAGTCATTTGAGGTCCTCCGGATATATTCCCAGTAGGGAGATTGCAGGGTTGTATGTGAGGTCGATTTTTACATCTTTTAGGAACCGCCCCACTGTTTTCCACAGAGGCTGTACTAGTTTATACTGACACCAACAGTGTAGCAGTGTTCCCTTTTCACCACATCCTCTCCAGCATCTGGAGTTATTGATGATGGCCATCCTGACTGGAGTTAGGTGGTAGCTCAGTGTAGTTTTAATTTGCATTTCTTTGATGACTAGTGAGGCTGAACATTTTTTCATGTATCTGTTGGTAGCCCAAATGTCTTCCTTTGAGAAGTGCCTATTCATATCTTTTGCCCACTTTGTAATGGGACTTTTTTTTTCTTTTTGGCATGTTTGAGTTCCTTGTGGGTCCTAGATTTAAGGCTTTATCAGAGATACAGTTGACAAATATTTTTTCCCAGTCTGTGGGCTGTCTCCCTGTGGGGGCCCGCCCCACAAGGTCGTGAGATATCCTGAAGGAGAGACAGATAGGCGATGAACTACGATCATATATACAGACATCTGTTTTTTGAACAGATGACCATTTAATGCTAGTTAATACAGAGCTTTTATACCATTTGTGAAGGGGCAAAACAAAGAAAATTCTTTCATATACATATCTTTTAAAAGTTATCAGCTAGTGGTCTTAGTAGCAAACAAACCAATATTCCCATAGGCCTCCAGACAACGTCTTATTCATAAAGCCAACAATGACACTCTCAGTCCAATGTCCCAAATTACAAATGTTTCAAGAAAGTTTTTTTAAGTGTATATTTTTTTATGTGTCAGGAATATTTTTATCTTAGGCTCTTATGTTCTTCAGAGTCCTGTGATCGCCTCCCTTGTCTAGATGTCTTCGTTACTTTTCTCTTATCTTGTAGTGTTTGTTTTTAAAGAGAACTCAAAAGAAACTTTTTGTAATGTTTTTCAGGCCCCTCAAGGTTGTTTTTTGTTTTAGCTGATCTGTCATAAAAAGTGTCTGATTATTATATTATGAGTTCAGTGAAAACCTATTTTATAAATGTTAACTTAGAGTTATAATTTTATAGTTTTAATTATAGAATTAAGTAAAAACCTTAATATTAATTCTTATCCTAAGTTAGTGAAAACAGTGTTATAAATCACCTATATAACTCTTAGATAAGTGTTAGAACTTATAATGAATTTATAATGAACTACTATAAACTTGTGTTTGTAAAAATCCTTATGTCTAAATACTAAACTACATAATTTTAAATTAAATAAGGAGTGAATATATTTATATCATTTTTTACCTAAGTAATATCTAGTAACTTATAACCAAGTGAAAGAAAGCATTTTTGATGTGTTTCAGAGTTTGACCCTTGCATATGTTAGAAAAGGCCAAGGGGCAGAGTGGGAAAATGGAAAAATAAATCATGATATTTCCAGGTTAGCTGTGAGTACTTCACATAAACATGTCATTTTTTTTTCTACGACTGCACAGAATTCTTCGGTGATATCAAACAGCAAAGGTGAAAGACAAAAGGGCCTCAGCTTCCTGGGCTCGCCCTGTGGCCCGGGGTCTTTGGCCCACCCGGACCCTGTCATTCAGGTGGGCCTCCAAGACTGACTCCCAACATCTCCCCATTCTCTCAGTGGTTTCTTTGGCTTTGCAGAAGTTTGTCAGTTTGATGACATCCTACTTGTCTATCTTCTCTCTTATGACATGGATACTTGGGGGTTTGATCAGGAATTGGTTGCCAGTTCCAATGCCAGTTTTCTAAGGTTTCTAAGGTTCTAAGGTTCTTATAGTTTGTGGCTTTACATTTAGATATTTGATCCATTTAGGGTTGATTTTTCTTTCTGGGGATAGATAGGGGTCTTGTTTCATCTTCTTCATGTGGTCAGCCTGTTTTCCCAGCACCATTTACTGAATAGGTTTTCATCTCCCCAGTGGTTGATGGTGGAGGGTTTGTTGAAGATGAATTTGTTAAGAAATTGAGGTTTTGCTTCTGGAATCTCTGTTCTTGTACCAATACCAGGCTGTTTTGATTATTATAGCTTTATAATAAAGCTTAAAGTCTGAGAATGTGATATCTCCTGCTTTGGTCTGTCTTTCTCTCTCTTTCTTTCTCTCTTTCTCTCTCTCTCTCTCTCTCTCTCTCTCTCTCTCTCTCTCTCTCTCTCTCTCTCTCTCTCTCTCTTTCTCCTGAGGATTGTTTTGGCTATTTGTGGTCGTTTATGTTTCCATATGAATTCCTGTATTGTCATTTCCAGATCTGAGAAGAATGTTACTGGTAGTTTGATGGGTATTGTATTAAATCTGTAGATTGTCTTGGGTAGGATGGACATCTTAACAATGTTGATTCTTCCAATCCATGAGCATGGAATATTTTTCTATTTGTTTGTGTCATCTTTGATTTCTTTGAGCAGCGTTTTGTAGTTTTTGTCGTAAAGGTCTTACATGTCTCAGGTTAGGAAGAAGCCAAGGTATTTCATTTTTTTGTGTGTGTGGGTATTGTGAATGGGATTGTGTTTTTTATTTGGGTTTCTGTTTGTTTATTGTTGGTGTATAGGATAGGAATGTGACTGACTTTTACACATTTATTTTATTCCCTGAGACTTTGCCAAAGTCCTTTATCAGTGCAAGGTGATTTTTGACAGATTCTCTTGGATTTTCAAGGTATAGAATCATGTTGTCTGGAAAGAGGGATAACTTGACTTCCTCTTTTCCTATTTGACTACCCCTGACTTCCTTCTCTTTTCTGATTGCTCTAGCTAGGACCTCCAATACTATGTTGAACAGGAGGGGCGAGAGTGGGCATCCTTGTCTTGATCTGGTTTTTGGGGAAAATGGTTCCAATTTCTATCTGTTTAGCAGTATGCTGGCTGTGGGTTTCTCACAGATGTCTCTTACCATTTTGAGGTGTTCCATCTATACCTAGAAGGAGTGCTGGATTTTATCAGTAGCTTTTCCCGAGTCTAGTGATATAATTATGTGGTTTTTGTCTTTACCTCTGTTGATGTATCTAATTATGTTTATGGCCTTGCAGATATTGACCCAGCCCTGCATCCTGGGGATGAAGCCTACTTGGTTATGGTGGATGATATTTGAGATGTGTTGTTGAATCTGGTTTGCTAGAATCTTGTTGAGAATTCCAGTATCTAAGTTCATCAAGGATATTGGCCTGTAATTTTCTTTCTTTGTTGGATCTTTACCCAGTTTGCATGTCAATGTGACATTAGCTTCATAAAAAAAATTTGGGGATGGTTTCATCTTTGTCAATTGCCTGGAATACTTTCAATAGGACTAGTATTAGCTCCTCTTGGTATGTTTTATATAATTCTACTGGAAAGCCCTCTGGGGGTTTACTATTACTTTCATGGCATCCCAGAAGTTTTGGTAACATGTTTTTTCATTTTTATTTGTTTCCAGGTATCTTTTAATCTTGGTTTTGATTTCCATGTTGACCCAGAAGTTGCTTAGCATCATGCTGTTTAGTGTTCATATCTTCATGGGTTTGGGGGGAACTTTTTTGCTGTTGATATTTATTTTTATTACATTGTGGTCTGAGAAGGTGCGTGACAGAATTTAAATATTATGGAATTTGTTTATGCTCGATTTATGGCCAAGAATGTGGTCGATAGTAGAGTAAGTTCCATGTATTGATGGGTAGAATATCTATTCCATGGTTGTTGGGTGGAGTGCTCTGTAGGATTCAATTAAGTCCATTTGGTCAAGCGTCACATTGAGGTTCCAGATCTCCTTGTTGACTTTTTGTCTTGATGATTTGTCTAGGGTTGTGAGTAGGGTGTTTAAGTCCCCAACTATGATAGTGTTAGTCAATATCTTTTTTTTGGTTTACCTAGAAGCTGCTTTATGAAAATTGGTGTTCCTGTGTTGGGTGCATATATGTTTAGGATGGATATGTATTGTTGATGGACTGAACTTTTTATCATTATGTAGTGACCTTCCATATCTTTTTAAATTTTTGATAGCTTAAAGGGTATTTTGTCTGATATTAAGATCACAACTCCTGCTTTCTTTTATCTACTATTCACCTGAAATTTTCTTTCCCATCCTCTTACTTGGAATCTGTGAGTTTCCTTTCTGGTGAGATGAGTCTCTTGGAGACAATATATTGTTGCCTCATTATATTTTATCCAGTTTGCCATTCTATGTCTTTTCAGTGGTCCATTTAGTCCATTCACATTCAGGCTAATTACTGAGATATGAGAGTTTATCCCTGTCATGAGGTTCTTATAGAGTTTGTTGTTGTTGCTACTGTTTGTTTAATTGTTTGTTGTTTTTCTTTTGATTTTGGGGTTGATTCATGAGTGTTTTCAATCTTTTTCCTGCATTCTTGTGAAAGGTGTTGTCATTCTTTTTTTCCTTTCTTCTGTGTTTAATTCATTCTTAAGTGTTTCTTGTAGAGTTGCTCTGGAGGCAGTGTAAACTCTTAGGGACTGAATGTCTGGGAAGGATTTTAATTCTCCATCACTAATGAAACTTAGCTTAGCTGGGTAGGCAATTCTTGGTTAAAATTGTTTATCTTTGAGAACTTTGAAGATTGGGCTCCAGGCTTTCCTAGCCTGAAGTGTTTCTGTAGATATGGCCGCTGCTATTCTAATTGGTCTTCCCTGGTAAGTAGTCTGACCTTTTTCTCTTGCTGCCTTTAGGATTTTTTCTTTTATACCTACTTTGCATAGGTGAATTACTATGTGTCTAGGAGTTGGTCTTCTCATTTGTTGTCTTGCAGGGGTTCTATGAAACTCTTGTGTTTGAATGGTCACATCACTGATGAGATGAGGGAAGTTTTCTTGGATAATTTCATGGAATGTTTGTTCCAGAGTGGTCACTGTCTCTCTATCTGCCTCAGGGATTCCAATTAATCTTAGGTTCAGATTTTGTTCTGTCTTTTTAAGCTTCTTCTCTATGTTTTTAGCAGTCTGGGTTAGCTCCTATTTTTGTCCTCAAGCTCTGAGATTCTTTTTTCTGCTTGGTTAATTATATTTTCCATGCTTATCAATTTGTTGTTTATTTCACTTACTGTATTCTTTATTGTTGCTACCTCAGTTATCAACTCCTTCATTCTTTCCTCTTGTTTCTCCTCATTTCTATTTATTCTCTATATTAATATCTTGATATCTGGGTTTGTGATTTGAGATCAGTCATTCTGGGGGTTTTCCATTGTTTGAGTTCCACAGTCTGTATTCTCAGTGGCCGACATCCCAGAGGTCTGTGTGAGACTCATATTCTTTCTTTGGCTTTATTCATTTGTGTAGGTCTGCTTCCCACCCCCATTTTTAACCTCTTCTTTAATTCTGTTGTTAAGTGATGGGGGGATAGTTTTTGTTTCTCTTTGCTGAATCTCCTATTCTTCCTTTTGTAGACCCTCTAGTTTTGTTCAATTCTGAGACTGGACTAGGGATAGGGGCCTGTGTGTTTTGCAGGTTTGAGATTTAATTAAGGGGGGAGCTGGGATTCAGAAGTGATCTGCAGATCCCAGCATTCACTGACAGGTGTGTGGGCCCCCTGGAAACCACTTTCCACTGCCTTACAATCTGTCCATGCAGTGGCAGTGTCTGTTTGCTCCCTGAAAGCAAAATTAGATAAGAACAGGGAAAACAATGGAAATGGAAAAGGGGAAGATGAAAGGGAGGTGGAAAGAAAGAAGAAAAAGAAGGAAAACAGACAGGTGTGCCAACTAATGAATAAACAGAGAGACAAAGACAGAAAAAAAAACAAAAAAAGAGACAAAAACATACAATCATACAAACAAAACCTCACCTGTTGTGGTACTCTCCCTCAAAAATACCCATACACAAACAGAAAATCTAAAAATAAAAAGTAAAAATAACATAAACAAAGCAAGGACAAAAACATAAACAAAAACCTAAAGAAAGAGAGAAGAAAAAAACTAAAACTAAAATAAAAAAAACAAGCAACAGCAATAAAAAAAACCTCACTCTCTGGCAATATCTGTGAGTCCAGATTCCTTTCAGACCTCAGCCTTAGGGAGCAACTTTGGTCTCCAGCCCCTCCCCTCTGCTCTCAACACAGACTGATAATGTTGCTCTCAAGTGGGTCAGGTGCCCCATGGGCTACTGTGGGAGGAGAATGGATCAGATCCAGACACACCCTACTTGCTGATGCTGCTGCCAAGTCTTTCACTCAGATCTGGAGTGTCTGTGCCTGTTCCAGCATGGAGAAGCATTGTTCGCCTCTCCGAATCTGATGAGAAGGTAGCCTCTGGACCCCAAGATGGAGGCTAGGCAGAGTTGGGCAGGGCAATGCAAATTTCTGCCTGGTCCCAGTACTGAGAAGATGTCCCAGGATAGTGTCTTGTCACCAGCATTGGAGCTTTATTCCAAATTTCCATGACCTGCTTCCTCCGTGGATCCTCCTGCTTGTGCCCCATCTGCTACTGCAGGTGGTGGCATGGATCAGGTGCTAGGTGGTAAGGGGTAGCTGTTCTCTGCTGCCTCCTCTCAAGAGAGCCCCAAGAATGGCAGACGGTTCTGTGTGCCCAGGTCTCCAATCTCAGGGTAGTGGTGGGTTGCAGTCACCTCTGGAGGAGAGCACTGAGTGCATGAACCCGAGTCTCCCCTCAGACGGACTTTAACTCACCCACTGCACACACCTACTCATGCAGAGAGTCTTTATGGACACTTGCTTTTGTGGAGACTCTCACAGTCTGACCTGTTCCATCACCATCTTGCCCAGAAGCCCCTGACTTTTAACATATCTATGCTTTTATATATAGTTTTTTTGTGTTGTGGATATCACAAAGTTTATTCTACCTATTGTATTAATTCTGACAATATCTTCGTTTTACTTGAAGGGTTTATACAGTTTATATTTAGTGTGATTGTTGATATGGCTGAATTTAAGTCTACCAAGTTGTTCTTTGCTTTTTGCTTATCATATTTCTAGTTTTATATATTTTCTCTTTTTTCTGCTGAGTACTTTCAAAGTATTACTATTTATGTCCTCTATAGGCAAGGAAGCTATACCACTTCGTTTTATTTATTTTGGTAGTTACTCTGGAATCAACAAAGTGCACCTTTATCTTATCACAGTCCACCTTTAAGTAATATTTCAGCATGTTACATATACTTACATTTTAAAACAGCTGTTAATAAATCTACTCAAGAACTTAAAGTGAAATTTAATAAAAAGAGAAATAGAAACTTTCACTTTCCCTTTTCCATATTTTGTGATATTATTATACTTTTTACTTCTAGATAGACTTTAAATCACAAATATATTACTACTAATTTTGCTTTGAAGATTTTAAAATAAGGAGAATTTCTATATTTACTGGCATATTTACCATTTTTGACCTTATAATTTATTTGTGTAGTAAAGATATTTCAAGTGGTATCATTTTCTTTATCTTGAAAAATCTTATTTAGCATCTCTCCTAGTTTATTTCTGTTAACAATGAATTTTCTCCAATTTCGTTTTCTGAAAATGTCATTAACTTTCCTTTAATATTTTTAAATATATTATAGCTGGATGTAGAATTCCACTTTTTAATTTTTTTAAAAGTACTTTAAGAATTTGTGTTTATTGTTTCCTGGCTTGCATTATTTTTGAAAAAGTCAGGAATCTTTCTTGTCTTATTTTTTAAAATGTAGCTTGTATTATTTTCTCTGGTGAATTTAACATTTTTCTATTCATTATTGGTTTTCAAAAGTTTGATTATAATATGACTAGGTGTGTTTTTTTTCTCCACCTTCTTGGTATTTGTTGAGATTCTTGAATATATGGCTTGGTATTTTTCAGCATATCAAAAAAAATTAATCATTAGTCTTCCATAATGTTTCTGTTCCCATTTCCTTTCTGGAAATTCAGTTATGTATATATTAGACTGCTTGATATTGTCCTATAGGCCACTGAGGCTGTGCTTATTTAGTTATGTATTTGTTTGTTTGTTTTTGGTCTTTTTTTTTCACTCTGCTTCAACTTGGATAGTTTCTATTGCTATGTTTTCAAATCATTGCTATTTTTTTCTATCATACTTAATATACTATTAGCTTTTCCTTTTAGATATTATAATATTTAACTCTCAATGTTCCCTTTGATTGTCTTTAGTGGTTTTCATTTTTTTGTATTAAGTTTGTATTTTTCTTCAAGTCCTTACATATGTGATTAAAAACTGTTTCAATCTTCTCTGCTCATTTATTCACTTGGGGGTATATTTCTATTCACTGATTTTATCTTTTTCATAGCATTTTACATTTTTTGAACATAGGTATTAATTTTGGTGAGCTACTAGACATTGTGCTATGTTATTGATTATCTGAATATTTTAGTCTTCTTTTAAAGATTGTTGATATTTGTACTCTCATGCAGTTAACTTACTTGGGGATCATCTTGACCCACTTAGATTTTTATGAAAGCTTTGCTAAAATGAATTTAGATTTGCCTTTATTTTACCTTCCCCATAGCTGTTCCTTCTCCAGTGGCATGTTCCCCAGTGCTATAGCATCTCACCATACACATATGCAGCTTAGTCATCAAAGATTCAAAGGGACCCCTGTGCATGGTTTTTGGAGTTTTTCCTATGTGTAATTTTTCCTTTCTTGTATTCTGCTTGTATTCCACCCATATTATCCTACTTGGATTCCAGTTTCTGCATTTACAATTTAATAAGATTGTCATTTGCTTGGATTTCTCCTCCATGTTTCATAGTATGGAAGTTGTGGTCATTTGATCCAGGGACCCACCTCCTTTGCTTTCTTTCTCTTAGGGATTATAATTCTAGGCTGCCTGGTTTCCAAAGTCTTAAAACACCTATTTCACATACTATGTTCAGTTTTCTAACTATTCATTGAGGGAGGGCTCATCTGGTTTCAGTTACTCTCCTTCAGCTTGAGTGAAAACGCACCAAGAACATTCCAAATCATGATGCTTGTTGTTTAGACCCTCAGGAAAAATTATCACTGACGGAGGCACTGCCTAGGTTGTCATTTAGAAGTCTTGAGTGTGTGGATGGGGGAGCATGAAGAGGTGAAGACTAAGGAGAGGCAATTTCCACTTATTTTCTCCTTCTTTATTCAGTGGGGTTTTGTGTTGATTTGTTATTTCTCTTATGGGCGCTTAAACCTTTAGTCTGAATCTTTGCCACTGATTTTTGTAGAAAGAAGGTAGGCAGGAAAAATTCTCCTAATGATAGAGGAGAGACATGAGCAGAACATAAATCATAAATCAGATTTCTGTAGTCATTCACCCTCTGCCTTAGGCTGCAGCCCCTGCTGCCTTCCTTAACACACTCTCATACACACACACACACACACACACACACACACACACACACACTACGTGCACACTTTAATTCTTCATATTGCTTATCCTTGTTTGATTTTGTGAAATGAAATCTTTAGTATGTGCTACATGCCCACTTTGTCAGGAATCATAGCATAGATATATTTTTTCATTACTTTCACATTTTCAATAGAAGATCTCTTGTAATTAGCAGATTATAATTATTAAATCATGTACTTTGGAAGTAGACTAACTGCATTTAAAGTCTGTGCTTCCAGAGAAGAATTGGAAGACATAGACCTTACTAAGTTCCCACCATTAGATCATGTCCCCTCTCTACAATCAAACATCTTTACAACCATCAAATTCTTCATCAATCTTAGCATAAAAGTACGCAGATTTCCCTATTTCTTTGGGTCTTCACTCACTTCTAAAGGCTCCCATGCCATGTAAAACTTGTATTAAATACATTTGCATGCTTTTTCCTTGTTAAAAAAAAATCTCATTTCATTACTTACAATCTGTGTGACTTTAGACAAATGATGTGCTCTCTCTGACCTCTATTTATTTTCTGTGATGTTGGACTATTAACAGTACTTAAAACATAGGGTAGTCATGAGGAGTGCTTAAATAGTACTTGGCTTTACATACTGAGCACAGTACTCATTTTTACCAGTCAGAATTATTTCTTCCTCCAGAAAATAAGTTCCAAAGGAAATCAACCTAGAGGAATATCTAACTCATAACTCATAGTAGGTACTCAATAAATATTTCTGAGATAAATAACTGAATAAACGTATCATTAGATCTTGTTTTCTAATAAAATCTGAGTCTCTCTCTTTGATTGTTGTGGTTAGTATCTATATATAAATACTTTAATTACTGTTATTAACAGATGTATTTCTTTCTTTTTGTGTGTTTTGGCTGCAGTTGATTTCCACAGATGGTTTTTTATTTGCATTTTGTTTTTACTTAATATGGACAGCTTTCTCTCCATCTTCTATCTGTTCTGCTATAGAAAAACTTGTTTTTTTCTAATCTGGAAGTAATTTGTCTTTGTCTTCTGAGCTACTGTTTGAGGGTTTCTAGTCTATTCCTCTATAGCCTGAGGGTGCAGTGAGGGGGGAGGTGTGAGCAGGAGGGGTGTCTGACTGCCATCTTTACTCCAGAACCTGGTCTCTGCTATCTCCTCCAGTACCTATCCAGGAACCAGGCATACCACCCCTGCCTCTGATTCATATTTCAAAATATCTCCTATTACAAATTTATTTTTATTTTTTGAGTTTGAGTCTCACTCTGCTGCTCAGGCTGGAGAGCAGTGGCATGATCATGGCTCGCCACAACCTCAACCTTCTGGGCTCAGGCTATCCTTCTTTCTCAGTCTCCCGAGTAGCTGGGACTATAGGCACATACCAACACACTTGGCCAGTTTAAAAAAATTTTTTTCCTCAAATTTCTACACTCAAGCAATCTTTCCACCTTGGCCTCCCATCCTATTAGAAATTTTAAACTTGCAATGTATTTATTTTATATTTGTCAGTTAACTATCTTTCTTAGTAAACTATCAGCTGCATAATACCAGGGACTGTGTCTGCTTTTTTGATCACTCTATATCTAGCGCTTGACACAGTCTCCACAATAAGAAGCTGGAATGTTCTGAAGTCACAAAGAACTGGTTTTGAGTACTGCTCAGTGGTGCAGACATACAGATGTGTGTCTTTAAGCAATGTGTAGACTCTCTCTCAGCCACAGTTTCCCTAGTTGTAAAATGCATATGATAATAGTATCCTCTCCACGGCATTTTTTTGGAGAACATAATGTGATTGGGTTACATAAACACTCACTAAGGACTGGCCAATCTTAATTACTAAATATTCCTCTTTTTTTTGAGTCAGGGTCTCATTATCACCCAGGCTGAAGTGCAGTGACATTATCACAGCTCATTGCAGCCTCAACTTCTTGGATTCAGGCCATCCTTCCACCTCAACCTCCTGAGTAGATGGGACTATAGGCACACGTCACCACGCCTGGCTAATCTTTTTAATTTTTAGAGTCAAGTTCTCACTATGTTGCGCAGGCTGGTCTCAAACTCCTGGGCTCAAGCAACTTTCCTGCCTCTGACTTCCAAAGTACTGGAATTACAGGTGTGAATGAAAGCACCCAACCTTAATTATTAAATATTCTAAAATAAATGAATGAATAAATGATAAAAATTCCATGAGTTCCAGTCCCTTCCTGATTCTTGGCTGCTCTCTCCCAGAACCTATTGCCCAGCTCTGAACCCCTTCTTTTCCTCCTAATCAGGATCACCAGCACCAGTTCCAGACAGACATCCCTTCAGACCACCTGGCCCCTGCTGGGGCTGGCCTTATCTCAAGAGATGAACAGGATCTCCACTATGCCTTCCTATGTTTCCACAAGCGTCAGCTTCCGGAACAGGAGATCACCAACACCGAGTATTCAGAAATCAAGACACACAAGTGAGGAACTGCCCAAAGTCATGGGCTTGACTGGAGAGTACACGGCCTCTCTCAGAGTATTAGTTGACTAGGGCAGTCATAACAAAGTGCCCTGGAGAGGGTGACATAAGCACAGACATTTATTTTCTTATAGTTTTATTTTTTTATTTCAATTTTTTTCTGTTGTTGTTGAAAAGTTGTGGGGTACAAGTCAGGATTAGGTACATAAGTAGTTTGTGTGCTGGTGAAGTTTGGGACCCCAACAGCTCCTCACTTCCCCTGATTTAGGGTCAGGTCCCCTTAATGATTTTACATGTCTCCCTTCCCTTCTCCTGGCACTATACCGCTACTACTGATCCCTCTCTTACAGTATTGAATAAATGCTCAAGACCCACTTACAAATGAGAACATGTGATATTCAGTTCTTGAAGTCTGAGAACAGATGTTATCAGCATTGGTTTCTTCTTCTCCCCCTTTCACTCATCCCCCACCCCTTCTCCTTCTTCTTTGAGTCAGAGTGTCACTCCATCACCCAGGCTGGAGTGCAGTGGCATGCTCACAGCCACCCCAGCATCATCCTGCTGGGCTCCAGCGATCCTTTCACCTCAGCCTTCCAAGTAGCTGGAGCTACAGGCACATGCTACTGCGCCCGGCTAATTTTTTACTTATTGTAGCGACAAGGTCTCGACAAGTTGCCTGGGCTGGCCTTGAACCCGTGGACTCAGGCAGTCCACTTGCCTTGGTCTCCCAAAGTGCTGGGATTACAAGCTGAGCCACCAAGCCTGGCCATTGTTTTTTTCTAAGGTCCCTCTCCTTTGCTTATCAATGCCATCTCCCCTTTGTGTCTTCACTTGGTCTTTCCTCTGAGGGTGACCCAATCGCCTCTTCTTATGAGGACCCTAGTCATATTGGATATGACCTCATTTTAACAAAATTATTTCTTTAACGACCTTATCTACAAATACAGTCAAATTCAGAGGTACTGGCATTAGTACTTCCAACAGAGCAGATTTGTAAAGGGCACAATTTAGCCCACAACCCTGTGTCCGATTCTTTAAATATTAATAGACTTCTTGACAATGAGCTATATGAATTCCGTGGCATATGTGACAGACCACAGGACTTGCATCCAAGAAAACTGAGTTCAAATCCAACTATGCTATCTGTTATTGAGCAAGCCATTTTATCTCCCAGTTCTGTGAAGCAGGAAAATAATTTCTATCTAGCCAGATTATTGTGACAGGTCACATAAAACAGCTAACAGAAGTCTTGACACAAAGCTTTTCATAAAGTCTGTATTATTCTGAATGCATGCTTTGTATCTTGCTTCTGCTAACTGCTTGACAGAAAGTTTCTGCTGAAAATTTATCCTAAGACTAGGAAAGACTAGTTCCAGAGGCCATAGCACCAGGTTTCTATGTCACTTCCTGCTCAAAACTCTTCATGACTCCCCAGAATAAAGTTTATGTCCATCATCTTTCTGCTCAAAACTTTTTACCTTGACTTTGTCTGTGCAGATCTCTTCTCCCTTATTCCTCAGCAGTCACCCATATCTTATATCCATTTCAGCAGCTTCCTTTTAGATATCCCAGCCTCTACTCCTCCAGTGAAATGGAAGGATACAAATGAAGACCAATGATTAAGGCCAATTCTTAAGAATAAGTGCAGCAGTGGGGGGGTGGGGGCTGGCAGACTACAAGACTACATGTCAAAGACTACAATTAAGCTGGGCTCGGTGGCTCAGCCTGTAATCCCATGCCTTTGGGAGGCTGAGGTGAGGGGATTGCCTGAGCCCGTGGGTTCGAGACCCGCCTGGGCAGCGGGACCTCATCTCTACAATAAATAAAAAAAATCAGCCGGGTGTGGTAGCGCATGCCTGTAATTCCGGCTACTTGGAAAGGCTGAGGC
>NW_007246524.1:136103-165003 GCF_000164805.1 Carlito syrichta
GCGGCCACTGCACTCCAGTCTGGGCAACCGAGTAAGACTCCAACTCAAAAAAAAAAAAAAGAGACTACAATTAGACTGACAGCTGTCTTTTTCAGGAGCAATGTTGGAAACCTGTATGCAGTGGAAAGTTATCTTTGATGTCCTGAGAGAAATAAACGCTGGCTTAGAAAGCCTACTCAATGTAAATATGTTTTAAGACTGAATATGAAATAAAAACATTTTAATACAAATGTAAAAATGTGAGAGTTAATAAGGAAAAGATATAATTCAGGTTTTAGGAAAGTGATCCCCAGATGGGAGTTCCAAGATGAAAGAAAGGAAAGAAAGAAAGAAGGAAGGAAGAAGAAAACCAAAGAAAGTGGCAAGCATGAGGAAAACCAAATAAATACTTATTGTAAAAATAATAACAGTGTCTAGAGGGGCCAAACATAAAATATGATATGAAAATACCAAACTAGTATACATAGAATTCAAGAGAATGTAAATAAAATTTATATTGTGTCAAGTCTTTATATTACTCAGAAGAAAATTGAATGCTATGGTAAACTTCAGATTTGGGTAATTTATTATAACAAACTCAAGAAAATATACTATACGAATTGATAACAAAGTTATCACCTCCAAACTACAGAAAGTATAAAAAGTACTGGAGACATTACTCAACCAAGTCAGAGAAGACAAGAAAAGAGAGATTAAGAGAAAAAAAGAATGAATAGAACATATAGAGTATAAGCATAACATGCAATGTTTAGTCTCAAACACATTTAAAAAATCATATTATGTTAAAATGAATTAAATGCTGCAGATAAAATACCAGTATAGTCAGACTGGGAAAAAAATGCAGCTATGTGTTGCTTATAAGAGATATGTGTAAATGATAAAGATAAGGAAGTTTATATGTAAATGGTGAGAAAAGACACACCATGCAACCAAAAGAAAACAGATGTAACAGGGCGCTGTGGCTCACACCAGTAATCCCAGTACTTTGGGAAGCAGAGGTGAGAAGATTGCCTGAGCCCAGGGGTTCAAGACCAGCCTTGGTAACTTGGCGAGACCTCATTTCTACAATAAATTTTTAAAAAATTAGTTGGGCATGGTGGCACTCCCTTGTGGTTCCAGTTTCTTGGGAGACTGAAGCAGAAGGATCACCTGAGCCCAGCAGGTGGAGGCTATGGTGGCCATGAGCATGCCACTGCACTACAGCCTGGGTGACAGAGGGAGACTGACTCAAAAGAGAGAGAGAGAGAGAGAGAGAGAGAGAGAGAGAGAGAGAGAGAGAGAGAGAAAAGAAAAAAAAGAGAAAACAGATGTAGTATTGTATCATCAGTCAAGGTTCTACCACAGAAGACAAACCAGTAGAATGTACATATTGAAAGATTCGGTGACAGGAAGTGACTTACACTTTTGTGGGAGCTGGCTAGGCAAGCCCAATATCTATAGGGAAGGTCATCAGGAAGTGTATGCAAGGACTCTGGCACAGCTGAAGATGCAATCCAAAGGCGAAATTTCTTCTTCCTCAGAGAAGCCTCTGTTCTTCTCTGAAGTTCTTTCCTCTGAATGAATCAGGCCTACCCAGATTATCTAGAATAATTTCCCTCAATTAAAAAACAAATTAATTATTGTTCTTAATTATGTCTACAAAGTTCCTTCACAGCAGCACCTAGATTAGTGTTTCATTGAATGTCCTGGGGATTATAGTCTAGCCACATGGACACATAAAACTGGTCATTAGAAGTGTATTAATATCAGAAAATATATCTTTTACAAAAATATTAATGCCGATAAAAGAGACCACTTTATAAGGATTAAAGTTTAATCTACTGGGAAGATACAGTGTTTGAAATTTATATTCATAAGGTGAAATGGGTTCAGAATAGATTAGGCAAAAACAGGCAAAGTGAAACCAAACTAGCCTAATCTACATTAATAGAGGGCAATTTTTTTACACACATTTTACAATAACTGATGGCACATTCTGACAAGACAACCACTAAGGATATACAGTATATGCAAATACCACGACTAGAAAACTTGGCCTACAGTCATAGGTTGAAAACTACTCCCAGAAACTGCAGAACATACATCCTATTGGAGCACACAGGGAGCATTTGCAATGTTTTACCATATACTGATGCATAAAATAAATTTCAACATAGGTCAAACGATTGAAACCATACAGAATGTGATCTCTGACTTCAGCTTTATGAAGCTTGAAACCAGTAACAAAGCGTCACTACATCTTTATCTACCGCTCTCTCTAACCATCTGCATATATTAGTGGAAACTTAAAAAATGTCTTGAAAACAACTAGGGATTAAGTAGTCATAATTTGAATTAGAAATCATTTAAAACTGAACAATACTGAAAATGTTAACTATGAAATTTTTAGGGTGAAACTAAAATAACTACATATTAGAGGAAATATATATATGTAACCTTAGATATAAATCCTAGGTATGAAAAAAAGCTAAAAATTGTATTTCAAGAGCTTAAGAAAAGAACAATAAAGTAACCCAAAAGGAATTTGAAAGAAGATAAAAAATCAAATGGTAAGAGCAAATATCATATGCAAAATATTCAATAGAAAGGAACGACATCACGAGCTGCTGGTTCTTTGATATGAATAATAAAATGGATAAAAGTTCACTGAGATTAATCCAGAAATAAAGTGAGAAGGCAAAGATAAATAGTATCCAAGAACATAAAAAAGACATCACTCAATGCTGTGAACATTAAAAAGAAAACAAAATTTCATGAAAAGTTTTAAGTATTTGTATAAAATGGACAAAGTCCCAAGGAAAATATGATATACAATGCTGTAGCCATGCTTCAGTTTGTAATTCTGACCATCTCCGACCAGATGAAGTGAAAAACCAAATGTATTGATGATATTCTGCCACTAGGGGGAGTACCTACAACCCTGTCTTTCAGGATCACAGTGACTGAATTTGTATTCAATTAACAACCACTTCTAGGCCGGGTTTGGTGGCTCAGCTTGTAATCCTAGCACTTTGGGAGGCAGAGGCGAGAGGCTTGCCTGAGCTCAGGGGTTTGAGACTAGGCTGGGAAACTTGGTGAGACTTCGTCTCTACAATAAATCAAAAAATTAGCCTGGTGTGGTGGCGTGTGCCTGTTGTTCCAGCCTGTAATCCCAGCACTTTGGGAGGGCAAGGCGAGTGGAGTGGATTGCCTGAGCACGTGAGTTCGAGACCAGCCCAGTCAACTTGGCAAGACCTCGTCTCTACAATAAATACAAAATTAGCTGGGCGTGGTAGCGCGGACATGTAGTTCAGGCTACTTGGAAGGCTGAGGTGGAAGGATCGCTGGAGCCCAGCATGTCAATGCTGGGGTGGCCGTGAGTGTGCCTATCCACTCCAGTCTGTGCGACAGGGTGAGACTCCAACTTGAAGGAAAAAAAAAAAATAGCCCACTTCTTTTGTGCCAGCATATTGAGTGGAACCATTAGAAAACCAAGATGGAATGTTTTGCTCCTAAGCAATGGTCATAAAGAGCTATCCACAAAATCACTTCATCACAATATACCACAGATGATTGATTAATCATGATGCCACTGTGTGTGGAATTCTATGAAACACTTAAGTAAAAAAATAACACTTCCCCCCAAAATATTATTTTCCCAAGTTTTCTCAGGAAAAGAGAGGAGAGGATACACATTTCATGAGTCAAAATATAAATCTGATACAAAAGCGTGACCCGGATATTACAAGCAAAGAAAATTAGAAAACAATATTCTTTGTGAACATAGTACAATTCTCACTTAAATATGAGCAAATTGAATACAGCATGTATAGTAGATTTAGACATATTCCATCATGACCAAATGGAGTTTTACATACAAAAATTAATGTAATTTACCACATTTGTAGAATAAAAGAGAAAAAGCATATATCCTTTTCAATTGCTGCAGAAAGAACATTTGGCAATTTTTTAAAGTTGCAAAACAAAGATTATTAGAGAAAGAAGAGAGGAAAAAAAGGACAGGCAAAAGTTTCGTACCAGAAAGCCTTGGCACAGGGAAGTGTCCATCTCTTGAAAAGGAAAGACTACACATTTGACAAAATTTAATACATTATTCATAGCTTAAGAAAACCTTCTTAACAAATAAGGACTAGAAACAACTTGAATCTGATTAGGAGCATCTATGGAACACCTGAAAAATTAGCATCATATTTCATAATGAGATATTGATCACTTTCCCCATGAGACTGGGAGCAAGGCAGGACTATCTGCTCTTGTCATTGCTACTCAACGTGGTAGTCTAGGTTCTAGTTAGTGAAATTAATTAAGAAAAGAAAGAAATTAAAAGTGTACAGGCCAGGTTCGGTGGCTCAGCCTGTAATCCCAGCACTTTGGGAGGCCGAGGCAAGTGGATTGCCTGAGCCCACGGGTTTGAGACCCTCCTGGCCAACTTGACAAGCCCTCATCTCTACAATAAGTCAAAAATTAGCCAGGCGTGGTAGCGCGTGCCTGTAGTTCCAGCTACTTGGAAGGCTGAGGCGGAAGGATCGCCAGAACCCAGCAGGTCGAGGCTGCGGTGGCCGGGAGCGGTCATTGCACTTCAGTCTGGGTGACAGAGTGAGACTCCAAATAAAAACAAAAAAAAGTGTACAATTTGGAGCAATCACTCTGTTTGTACATGATTATGCATGTGAAAAAATATGAGAGATCTGAAAAGTAAGAAGTTTTATATGAATCAAAAGACAAAGACTAGAGTTAGCCCCAAAACCACAGATGATAAAAGATTCACATCCAGAAGACATAAAGCTCTCCTTACAATCAAGAAGAAAAAGCAGATACAATATGAAAAAGGGCAAAAGATGTGTATAAGCACTCTGTACCAAATATACAATATGAAAAGGTGATCAAACTTACTAGTCAAGGAGATGTGCAAATTAAAACCATGAGAAACTATGGCTGTGCTCTAGGATGGCTAAATTATAAAAACTGGCAGTAACAAGCACTGTTGAGAATACAGAACATCTGGACTCCTAGGAAGTGTTCTTCAAAGACACTGTCTTTGACTTCACCAAGGGAACCATACCTCCTGGCCTTCATCCATTGTCTAGTGTGTTCTTCTTGAATATAGAATGGCTTACTCATAGTACAATGAATGGAATAGACTGGCTAATAGACTGTGAAGGGAATGATGCTACATGGCACCTAAGACTAGATTGGAAGAAGCTGTGCAGTTTCTGCCTTTTCTGCCTGGGGCTCTTGGAATGTTCAATCTTTCAGTACTAACTCTGAGAGCCCAGTCATTCAGATGAGAAGAGTTCAAGTTGCACAGAGGCCATGGGTAGGCTTTCTAATACTCATTGCCTGCTGAACTCCCAGTTGATATCACTATCAGCTACCAGCCACATGAATCAAACACCTTGAATGTGTAACTTAGTACAGCTATTTCCAGCTGTCCTCTTGAGATCTCAAGTACAATCACCCACCTAAGGCGTGTCAACTCACAGACCAGTGAGAGATGATAACAGAGTTCTGTTTTAAACTACTCAGTTTGAGAGTAGTTTGTTAGGTAGCAATACATGACTAGAATAATTCTACTCTGGTGGTAGGATTATAATTTTTGTTTGTATAAATTTATGAAGTACAAGTGAAATTTTGTTGCATGCATAGATTGTGTAGTGGTCAGGTCAGGGCCTTAGGGCATTCATCACCTGATTGATGGACACTGTACCCATAAAATACTTTTTCTTCATCCACCCCCTTCCTACTTTCTTCTGAGTCTCTAGTGTCTATTATTCTCTAAGTCCAATGTGTACACATTTTTAGAACCCACTGGTGAGTGAGAACAAGTGATATTTGACTTTCTTTGTCTGTTTTGTTTTAGCTAAGATAATGATCTCCAGTTCCATCCATCTTGCTGCAAAAAATATGTGGTAAACTATTTGGCAATTTTTACTAAGTAAATTGATTTCTTTAATTTTTTAGTGTTTTAATTTTTATTCTATTTTAAAGATGTTGGGAACAATTCAGGACTAAGAAACTCCATTTCTAAATACTTTGTAACAGAATTGCATATGTAAGAGCGTCAGAAATCAGAAACAAGAAACAAGAATATTTATAGCAATATAAATTGTCTTATGAAGAGTCATAAGAGCCAAAACTGGAAATAATTTGAATGTCCACCAACAGTAGAAGGTCTATCTAATCTAATCTATATCTATATTGACACTGATAGATATAACATATGAATATAAGAAATATCTCACAGCAGCAAGCATTACCAAATGACTAATATATGAAGCAACATACAAGAATCTGGCCCCCCAAATATTGTCCCCCAGAAGGCAGACACAAGAATACAGACTGTAATACAGACTGAAGTTCAAAAATTTGGTAAAACTAATAAATAGCAATTGAAGTCATGATATTTAAACTTTGAGGAAATAGTGAGGGTGAAGCACTGAAGAAGGATTTCTTTGGTACTGGTGATGTTTTATTTTTTAAATATTTTTTATTTGTTTCATTTTACCCAGCTTTATTAAGGTATAGAGAAACAAAGATTGCTTATATATACGTGTTTCTTTTGGGGGGATAATTATAAGCAGGGTTTTCTCTGTTTTTAATTTTTATTTTAAAAATGTGGAGTGCAATTCAGGGTTAGGTATACAAATGGTCCTAGTACAGGTAAAGTTTGGGTCTCACTTTGGTCCCCTCATCACCTGGTTTGAAATCAGTTACTCTTATTGATGATGTGTGCCCCTCTGTTCCCTGCCCTGGCAATTTCCTACTACTGCCAATCCCCCCTTATGGTATTATGATAATTGTTCAGGGTCCGCTTATGAGTGAGAACATGTGGTACTCAGTTCTTTGTTTCTGTGATAGATCACTGAGTATTACAGACTCTAAATTCATCCAAGTTGCTGAGTTCATAATTTTGTCCTTCTTTATGTCTGCTTAACATTCCATCGTGTTTAAATCCAGTCTACTTTCAGTGGGCAACGTGGTTGATTCCATGTCTTTGCTATTGTGAATAGTGCTGCAATAAGTATGCAGGCACAGGTGTCTTTTTTGTAGAACAGTTCTTTTTCATTTTTAATTGTGGTAAAAACATATAATATTTACCATTTTATGTGTATAGTTTAGTAGTGTTAAATATAGTAACATTGTTGAGCAACGGGTCTATAGAACCTTCTGTCTTACAAAACAGACATTCTATGCTCATTAAATAACAGTTCCTCATTTCTCCTGTGCCAGTTCCCATCATTTTACTTTCTGTTTCTAAGAATTTGAGTACTTCAGTAATCTCATATAAGTGGAACCATAGAGTATTTGTCTTTTCTTTACTGGTTTACTTAGCAAAATGTCTTGGAAGTTTATCCATATTGTAGCATGTGTCAAAATTTCCTTTCTTTTTAAGGCTGAATAATATTCCACTGTATATATACATCACATTTTGTTTATCCATATGTCCACTGATGGACACTTAGGGTGCATTGACATTTTGGTTATTGTGAATAATGCTTCTATGAGTGTGGGGGTGCAAATAACTCTTCAAGTTCTGCTTTTGGTTTTTTAGATTTATACCCAGATGTGCTATTGGTGGATCTTATGATTATTCTAAATGCCAGGTTGCAGGTCGCAGATGCCATGTTTATTTTGAGTGGAGAGAAGTTATTACATGAAATACAGTGACACAAATAATATACTTTCTTCAATGTGCTGGAGGGTAAAAACTTTAGGGATAACACTTGCTTCTCAGTCAAGGTGTGGAGAGGCAGAATGAGACTGTGGGATGAAAGGAGAAGCCTCTCAAGAGATGATGTGACTCCATTGATATTGATAGATATAACATATGAATATAAAAAATATTTCACAGTAGTAACAATTAGCAAATGACTAATGCATGTAGCTACATACGAGAATCTTGCCTCCCAAATAATTTTTTGAGGAACCATCATACTGTTTTTCCTGGTTGCACTATTTTCCATTCCCATGCAGAGTGTACAAGTATTCCAGTTTCTCCATAGCCTCATCAATATTGACTATTTTCTGTTTTTTTCCCCTATCTTGATAGTAGCCATTCTTATACACATGAAGTGATGTCTCAGTTCATTCTGGTTTGTATTTCTTGGATGATAAGTGATGCTGGGCATCTTTTAATCTGCTTGTTGGCCACTTGTGTATTTTCAGAGAAACGTCTATTCAAGTTTTTTTTTTAATTGAAGTTTCACTCCGTCGCCCAGGCTGGGGTGCAGTGGTACACTCACAGCTACCCCAGCGACAACCTGCTGGGCTTTGGGGATCCTTCTGCCTCAGTCTTCCAAGTAGCCGGCACTACAGGCGTGTGCTACCACACCCTGCTAATTTTCTTTTTATTTATCGTAGAAATTAGGTCTCGCTAAGTTGCCCAGGCTGGTCTCAAACCCTCAGGCCCAGGCAACCCATTCACCTCGGCCTCCCAAAGTGCTAGGATTACAGACTGAGCCACCAAGCCCAGTAGGTTGACCAATTTTAAAATCTGGTTGCTGAGTTTATCTTATTTCCTTATTTTGGTGATGGTTACATGGATGTGTTCATTTTTAAAAATTTAACCAAACTTTGTACTTATGATTTATGTACATTTCTTTTGCATATTTTATTTCAAAAAATTTTACTTTAAAATTATATTGACTCCATTGCAAGCATATGCTGTAAAATTTTAACTTACATGAAATATAAAACTGTTAGAAAATGTAATTTATCAAGCTCTACTCTTTATTAAATAGAAAATCTTAATAGCCCTATAACATTAAAGAAAATGATCCAGAAATCAAAATCTTTTCCCAGTATGAAGACATAAGAAAATTCTATCAAACATTCAAGGCAGTAATCATTTCAACATTACATAAACTCTTCCAAATGTAGAAAGACAGGTGATATCAGAAAAATAGACATCCTGCAGTGACTTTTTGCAAGTCTTTTCTCCTTTCTGGGTCTCACTGGGTCATTCTGCTGATTAGGAAAATGAGATTGGCCAGTCTCCAAGAACCCACCACTCTCCATCCGCCTCACCAAAGTTCCCCTTCTGTGAACTGTTTCCTTTCTGTAGTCTCACGAGTTTCCTGTTGCAGCTTCCCCCTTATTTTTCTCACCCATTATTCTCAGCCTGAGGGATCCTGGGAAGAAAACATTCCCAGTGCAGAGCTCGGCATGTAAAACTCTCAAGAGGTGCTCTGCCTGCCACTGCTGCCCGTGTTATAGGGGAGGGAGGGGAGTGCACCAAGGACTAGGTGGTCAGGAGTGGGGCTGGCAGTGGAGCCTGACTCTGTATCTCCCCGGGAGCTTTTGCTTAGGATCCAGAATAAGAACTAGAAGTGAGGTTTGGTGACGACGGTGCAGGTGAGCACCTGTGCCTCCCAGTGACCCTCCTCATCTTTCACCTTTGCTTTCCTGCACTGAGCGCCCAGTTCACAACTACTAGTTCTGAGGAAATGCTCATGAATTGGAGACACTTGTAACCCCACACACTCAGAGCAAAAAGTACAGAAGCCTCAAGCTCCATCATACCTTCTCGGGGAACTCTGACTGTGTTAACTTGTTCCTGAATGGCAGAGATGCTGGGCTGTGGGGTGCAGGAACCATGTTTATTTTGAGTGGAGAGAGGTTATTACATGAAATACAGTGACACAAATAATACACTTTCTTCAATGTACTGAAGGGACAACACCTGCCTCTCAGTCAAAGTGAGGAGAGACAGGATGAGGCTGTGGAATGAAAGCTGAAGCATCCCAAGAGATGAAAAAGATGAGGCTCCATCGATATTGATAGATGTAACATGAATATAAAAACTATTTCACAGCAGTAGCAATTAACAATGACTAATACATGCAGCAACATACAAGAATCTTGCCTCCCAAATATTGTCCCCTAGAAGGCAGACAAAAGAATATAGATTGAAATATATGTATATTACATATGCAGATGTCTACTATATATGCTGAGATTGCATCTCTCTTCCTTAGACTTGGACCAGTCACCTGAACCCCTATACTAGAGATTCTGAAACCTGTCTGTATTGAAAACGTGACTTGTGTCAACTGCAATGGGTCCAAGAGTGGGGATACTACCAAATTTCTCCTGTCCTTGAGCTGCCCTCATCTTTCTGAGCACCAAGTGTCCCATGGCTCCAAAATCATAGTGCCAACCTCCCTGGTTCTTGTGATGAACAGAGAGATGTTTATGTAGATAGATACATGGATTGATAACTAGATTCACCACTCTTTCATTAATTAACAGCAAAATCATAGTGTATACAATCTTTTGCAACACAGGCATTTTCCTTAAGGTAGATTTGACAAACCCTTCTTTTTATTGACATATAAAACCTACTGTTTGCAAAGCCAGGCCAAATGCCCATGGGCAACACCAAGATGAATTTGACAAGTCCTCACTCCTAAGGAGTATATCACGCTGTGGTGTGATAGACAGAAATACACAGATGAGACAAACACAGTGTAAAAATCTGCTATAACTCCTTATCCTGTCTATTTGTCTCCACACTCATCCTTTCAATAGCTGATACAGGCCAGGTGTGATGGATCATGCCTATAATCCCAGTATTTTGGGATGCCAAAGTGGGAGGATTGCTGGAGCCCAGGAATTCAAGGCCACCCTGGGCAACATAGCGAGACCTCATTTCTACAAAACAAAAAACAAATATAGTAGCTAGGCATGGCTGTGTGTGAATCACCTGATCACCTGAGCCCAAGGGGTTGAGGCTGTGGTTAACCATGGTCAATCCATTGAACTCCAGCTGGCATACAGAGCCAGACCCTGTCTCATAAATTAATAAATTAGCAAATATATACCTACATACATATACAAATTCACAAATAAATACATACATAATAAATATAACCCAGTACAGAAAACACCAGACTGATTACTGAAATAAAGATGTGATAGTGTCACTAATGTGTCTACATTCTTTTCGCAAGAACTTCCAAATTGCACAAAGACCTCAAAGCATTGTGCAATTTGTCCCCAAAGTGGTGTGGGAAGTCTGTTTCCAATTCAAACTCACAAACACACCACACACACACACACACACACACATCTGCACACACACATACACACACACACACACACACACACCATTGGGGCATTGGCCAATCCAAATACTAGTACTAGTTAGAGTCACCATCCTGTACTTGTTTTCTTGGAAGATTGAGTCCCTGGTTTTCAGCTCAATGAGACCCAGGTCAACATCTCTCAGGGATGCTCAGCTTTCCTGAACATTTTCTGGACTTGGGGGTAACACATTAATCTTCACTTTTCACTACCTATGCCCTCTGGTGTCACTGTTTACATGTTCCTGGGGCCAGAGGTGCAGCCAGTGGCTGAACCATCATTTACTGCCCAGCAGTGGGGGCAGGAATTATAACTCGCAATCAGATAGATGGGTGAATACATGGCCAGGGGACATTTCCAGTGCCCTGGGAAAGTACCTCACAAATGTAGGAGGACCAGAACCCTGAGGTCAAGATGGGTTGGGGTGGGGAGAAGGTTAACCCAAGGGGAGTGAATAGCAGAGAGAAACAGCTGGGCTTGGGCAGAAAGGCATGTGTTTAGAATCACATAGGTGTAGGTTCAAGATTTAAGGGTACCATCTATGGGATTTTTGTCACTAGGGTCTACTTGTTCATCTGCAAAATGTGAGTGGGGGTGGCTTCCCTGCCCCCAGCACTGCTGTAATCCAATCAGGGATAAGTGGACACCATAGCAAGTGATCCTTTCAGGAGTTCTTTGTGGGAACAGTCATCCTGTGGGGTTCAGATGAACTGAGCTCTACCCTATAGAGCTGTCAAAGAAGCAGATGCCTTTGGATGCTCCAGCTTCCCCTTGCCAGACTTCAACTCCTAACTCACACTCCAAAGAACCAGGAGGAGGAGGAAGTGGGGGGTTGCCTTGCAGAAGGAGAGACACATTCCACTGTGAGGGGTATTGTGCTGCAGGGTGAGGGAAGAACTGGCTGCGGAAACAGAAGAAGGAAAACCTGAGTGTAACTCCAAGATTCCTTCCCTTAAGGATCCTCTTTAAGTCTCATGGGACTCCTTTTCAGGGGCGAATGAGAGAGAAGAGTCTAGTTCATATTTTACAGGGGGATATTGCTTGCCACCATTGATGGATCTCATAGGCCCTGTTGGTCAGCGATGAATGGGGCCAAGGCCCCATGATGGAAGTGGCTGGGGTCCTCAAGGATTACGTAGGGTGAAGTCCAGCTCAGCAAGAAGCTGATTGACCACCGACTTGAGAGCCAGGGCCAGGAAAGGTGCATCGTGGACTCATGTAGTTTAGAATTATCTGCAACTGTGATTGTGTGTGTCCTGGGAGTTCAGGACGCAGTCAACAATCTCTGGGCTGTCACCTATGAGGCTTCATATACATATCAAGAAACTTGACCTTCTCAAATCACTTCTCACCCCTTATCTAAATGTGGCATTTCTTTTACTGATTTCAAAATTTCTTAGACAGAGTCAAAATCTTGCTACTAATTGTCAACCAGAAAATCTTTGACTCCAACTATGACTCCCAAGTCCTGTCTTGGAGATGTCCCACCTCCCCAGACCAATGTAAAATCAAATGTATTGATTTCTGGATTTTTGGGTGACTTCTGTCTTCCTAAGATGTATATAACCAAACTGCAAGTCAGCCATTTTGGCCACCTGTTCTCAGAACCTCTTAGGTGGTGTCATGGGCTAAGTCACTCACATTTGCCTCAGAATATACCCTCTTAAATATTTTACAGATTGGCATCTTTAATCAACAAACTCCTTATTTCTTCTTGCCAGAGAGAAGAGGACTCGTCCCCGTGAGTTTGGAGGAATTAACAACAGGCTAAATGAATAAAATATTGCATTCCAAGCAGGGCTCAGTGGCTCAGCCTGTAATCCCGAGCTTTGAGAGGCTGAGGTGAGTGGATTGCCTGAGCCCACGGGTTTGAGACCTGCCCGGGCAACTTGGCGAGACCTCATCTCTACAATAAATCAAAAATTAGCCGGGCGTGGTAGTGTGTGCCTGTAGTTCCAGCTACTTGGAAGGCTGAGGTGGAAGGATCGCTGGAGTCTAGCAGGTCGAGGCTGCGGTGGCCGGGAGTGGCCACTGCACTCCAGTCCAGGTGACAGAGTGAGACTCTAATTCAAAAATATATATATATATTACATTCCACTATTTATAAAAAAAATTAAAACTTGTTTTTCTAAAAAAAGGAATTTAGAAAGATAAACTTAAAGATGGAAAATACTACATCTATACAAGCAGTAAATGAAAGAAAGTTGGTATCACTATCTTGGTATCAGATGAATAAGCCTTTATAAAAAAAAAACACTAGTATAAAGATGGGGGGTAAAAGTCAGGATTAGGTACATAAGTAATCTGACTTTGTTTGCTACCTGGTGCTGAACAGCTGCTGACTCTGCAGCTCTCAGCTCCAGCCCCGGAGAATTCCTGGCTTCATCCTCCATCCCAAGGAGCCCGCAGCACACCAAACTGCAGCGCCCAGCTATATTGCTGGTTCTGAATGCCTGATGCTGGACACACACCATCATCGCCCATCATAGCAGATCAACTAGGACTCCGGATGAATGGAGAGAGGGGATCGGCGAAAGAGGAGCCACCCACCACAGTCATTTTCCAGGCAAAGATTCACATTGCCCTACCCATCTCCACGCAGCCTCCACCTTGTTTTCTAAGGTAACCTCGCCAAAACAGGAGACAGAAGCCCCTCCCCTACGCTGAATCAGACACAGACAACTCAGTCCTGTGTGGCAGACCTATCAGGCAGCAAGCCAAGGGAACTGACCCAAGCTATGAGTAACTCTATCTGCCTGCAAAGAGAGCAAAGGGGAGGGGCTAGAGATCAGAGCTGAAGAGATTTTAGACACTCAGGAAAGACCCCAGAGCTAGTCTGGTTTCTTATTTTGATTTTTTATATTTTATTGTTTTGACTGTTTGTTATGTTCACTTCTGTTTGCTTTTTGATTTAGACTACCTGTTTGTGTTGGGGAAGAATCAAAAGGCATGATTTTATTGGACTGTCTTTGTGTTATTACTGGCATGCTTTAGGGAATTTTGTTTGTTTGCTTGCTTGCTTTTTACTCTTTTCTGGCCTTGTGTCTCTTTTCATTCGTTAGTTGTTATGTATGTCTGTTTTCCCTCTTACTCTTCTCTCTCTCCAACTTCCTCTTGATCTCCCCTTCTTCCATTATTTTCCTTTTTCTTACTTTCTTTTGTTCCAGGGAGCAAACCTAAACCCGACTGCATGGACAGATTGTAAGGCAGTGGGAAGTGGGTTCCAATGTGCCCATACACCTGTTAGTGGATACTGGGATCTGCACATAGATTCTGAATCACAGCTTCCCCCTCAAATCTCAAAACTGCAAAAAGTACAGCCCCCAACCCACAGTCCAGCCTCAAAAGTGAATAAAGCCAGAGGACCCTCATAAGGAAGAACAGGAGATTGAAAAAAAAGAAGTAAAAGCTACCCCACCTTCCCTGAAAAATAGAATTAAAGAAGGGGAGGTAAAGGGGAAGATAAAAATCTACACAAATGAAAAAAAAAACCAAAAGAAAGATACGGATCTCTCACAGACCACTTGGAGGTCAGACACTCAGAAAACAGACTTCAGAATGCAAACAATGAAGAGCCCCCAGAATGAAGGGTCTCAAACTACAAACCTGGATATCAAGACATTAATAGAGAGATTAAAAAGAGTTGAGGAGAGACAAGAGGAAAATAGGAAGGAGTTGATAACTGAGATAACTGTAGTGAAGAATACTGTGAATGAAATAAATAACAAACTGATAAGCATGGAAAGTAGAATTAGCCAAGCAGAAGAAAGAATCTCAGGGCTTGAGGACCAAAATATAGAACTAACCCAAACTCAAAAACATAGAAAAGAAGCTTAAAAAGAAAGAACAAAACCTTCAAGAGATGAGTGATTACTTCAAGAGACCGAACCTAAGAGTAATTGGACTTCCTGAGGCAGAAAGAGAGACAGAGACCACCTGGGAACAAACATTCCATGAAATTATTCAAGAAAACTTCCCTTATCTCATCAGTGATGCGAAAATTCAAACATAGGTACATAAGTAATCTATGTACAGGTGAAGTTTGGGCCTCCAACTGATCCTCACTTCCCCTGGTTTAAGATGAGATACACGTTCTGTTGTTACATGTCCTCCCCTCTCTTTCCCCTGGCAGTGTCCCAGAATTGCCCATCCTTCCCTTTTGCTATTGTGATTGGTGACAGTAAAGTGTATCACCACAGGTTTAAAAAAAGAACTTTAAGCCGGGCTCAGTGGCTCAGCCTGTAATCCCGTGCCTTTGGGAGGCTGAGGTGAGTGAATTGCCTGAGCCCACAGGTTCGAGACCCACCTGGGCAGCAAGACCTCATCTCTACAATAAATCAAAAAATCACCCGGGTGTGGTAGTGCATGCCTGTAATTCCAGCTACTCAGAAGGCTGAGGTGGAAGGATCGCTGGAGCCCAGCAGGTGGAGGCTGCGGTGGCCGAGAGCGGCCACTGCACTCCAGTCTGGGCGACAGAGTGAGACTCCAACTCAAAAAAAAAAAATTAAAAATTAAAAAATTAAAAAAATAAATAAATAACTTTATAAAGATCAAAGGTCTATTTTCTCAGAGAAATAAAAACATTCTAAGTATGTATGCATCTACTAATGGTGCCTTAAAATTCACAAAACAAATATTCATGGAATTAAAGCTCTTATCACTGGGGGCTTCTTTTGCTGAATGACTTAATGTCTCCCCATGGGCCAGTGGCTCCTTGGGGACAGTGTTCAGATACAATGAGTTGACCGCATTGTAGAGAGAGGGAGTGCCCACCTCATGGTTGCTAAGGGATGGAGGAGAGGCTACAACTTACCCCACTGAGTCCCCCATCTGTCCTGTCCCTGGGTCCCTCCTCTGACCTCCACAGACATCCACAGCTTGTAACTCGGGGGAGCCAGGTCCTGCATGGGGTGTAGATATGGGTGAGTCTTTTACCTCCTCTGGCCTCGGGGTCCCCAGGAGTGGTAGTGGGGTAGGGGACAGTTGATCTCCAAGGGCTGACCTGGCCCCAACAGGACTTGGGTGTGAAGTTCCTCCTCTGAGAAGGTCACTTTTCTGTCCTCACCCCCATCTTCCTGTGGGGCCGCCTGTAAATCTTGAATTCTTAGTTCCTGAAAGAAGGACCCTGAGGAACAGACTTTCCCCGGTGGCCCTGGCACCTCCCACCCCAGACATGTTGCTGCTGCTGCTGCTGCTGCCACTGCTCTGGGGGATAGAGGGACAGGAACCACACAGGGATGGTTACACGTTGAATGTGCAGGGACTGGTGGCAGTGCAAGAGGGCCTTTGTGTCTCTGTGCCCTGCTCCTTCTCCTCCCCTCACCACTTCTGGATTCACTATATCCCAAGTTATGGCTACTGGTTCCGGGAAAGGACCGATGTTTACCAGGATGCTCCAGTGGCCACAAACAACCCAGCTCGAGAAGTGCAGGAGGAGACCCAGGGTCGATTCCACTTCCTCGGGGACCTGCAGACCAACAACTGCTCCCTGAGCATCAGAGACGCCAGGAGGAGTGACCAGGGGACATACTTCTTTCACCTGGAGAGTGGAAGGCTGAGATATTCTTACAAATATTTCCAGCTCTCTCTGTGTGTGACAGGTAAGGCACAGGCTCCAGAAATAGCCACAGGAGAAGGTCATGGGGCTGTAGGGAAGTACTGGGATGGGACCCTAGTCCTGGGAGGGGGTTGGAGTGAAATATGTCGGGCTCAGGGAAGGGGCTGGACTACAGCCTGAGTTTTTCTCAGGGTCTCATCTCAAATCCTCCCTCCTGATCCTGGGTGTCCCTCTCTCCTCACCAGCCCTGACCCACACCCCTGACATTCTCATCTCGGGAACCCTGGAGACTGGCCACCCCAGGAACCTGACCTGCTCTGTGCCCTGGGCCTGTGAGCAGGGGACGCCCCCCATAATCTCCTGGATTGGGGCCTCCTTGTTCTTCTTGCCTCCCATCAGCACCCACTCCTCGGTGCTCACCCTCATCCCACAGCCCCAGGATCACGGCACCAGTCTCACCTGCCAGGTGACCTTGCCTGGGGTCAATGTGACGACGACGAAGACCATCTATCTCAACGTGTCCTGTGAGAGCTGGGATAGGATGGCAAGGCCCTGACAAGGGTTTCATGGGGGCAGAGGGAGGGGAGTCAGGGCTGGACACAGGAATCACAGGTCCTAGAATCTGGTCTGGGAGTAGAGGGTCAGGAGGACCTGGCTCCACCTTCTCCATCTATGCAGCTGCTGGAAGAAGGGCCAGTGTCCACCACCCCCACAGTGATGTGAATCTGCTGTGTCTTTCTGTCCAGATGCTCCTCAGAACTTGACTGTGGTTGTCTTCCGAGGTGATGACACAGGTAACACAGAGCGCCCTCTCTGGGAGGGGGAGCAGGGCCTTCAGTTCAGGGCAAGGCTCCTCCTCATTCTGGACTCATCTGGTCACCAGAGACCCCCCTGTGGGTGAACCTAGGGCCCCTCCCCACCCTTAGCTCCCATGGTCCTCTGAGTATCTGTCCCATCCACCCCTCAGACTCCTCCACACACATACCCCTCGGCCCATAACAAGGACAGGTGACGTTCACACAGCAGGACCATCCTCAAGGACTCTCATCATCTGTCTCCCACCTCACCTTTTTCTTTCCCCTAATAGTTCTGACTGAAGTCCTCCTGGACAGGTGATGGAGTCACATGGGCAAAAATCCAAAATGCACAGAAGAGTCTGTCCCTAGATACCTGCCACCCTTCTCCAAATTGACCCCCATCTGTCCAGTCTGCTCTGAGCCTTGGTGTGTTCCCCGGGAGGATCTCAGAGATTGTTGGACATCAGTAAGAAGAACTGTCCTCGCCCTCCTCCAGAACTGTGTGGTGTCCATTGAACACATGGATCCTGATTCTGTGGACATCTTCTACTCATAGAGAGTCATGGCATTAATTGTGTTCTACCACAGAAATATTGCAACAAGTAATCTTATACGTTTTTCCACAAGTGCATCTGTATGTCCTTGGGGTAATTTCCTAAATGCAAAATAGCTGGGTCATTATTCTTTCGAGTCTTGAGAGATGCAGACACCTTGATCTCCATGGAGAATGGATGAGTTTCCATCCCAACAGGGAGAGTGACGTGTGAGTGTGTCCCCAGCTTCACATCCCATTTGGGGTGAGACAATTTGATCTTTGCCAACATGAGCTGAAAACTGGAATCTCGGAATCTCCATGTAGTTTTCATGAGCAATTTTCTCCTGAAAATGAATGTTGTGCACATTTGTATGACAAGGAACCATTGGTATACCTCTTATTCTGGGAACTCCCCTTTCATAACTTGCTCAGTTTTCTAGAGTGATTTGACTTTTTATCACTTATCCTTAAAGCTCTTTTCAGCTTGAGAAATCACTGTTTATAGGTGACATGAATTGCAGACACATTTTCCAACATGCCACGGTGGTTTACGCTTGGACGTCCATGATTGTCACGGTGTATTGGGATGTGTTTACTTCTGTAGTCTCATTTATCCATCTCTTTTACAGGTTCTGATTTCCCCGTCTGAGTTTATATCAACAAATCCCCCTGCTCTTCCTCCCATGTCCTGTCTCTGACCTCTACCTGTCCTCCCCTTCCCATCCCCCGCACAATCCCTCTTATTCCAGCCCTGCAGGTCTATTAACTGTTCTGTGAATGTGCTTAGATCTGCGTCACCTTTGCACTCTCTGCTGCCCCTTTTAAAAATGCCCTTCCACCCCTCACCATCCTGCCACCCTGCATGTCCTTCCACACTCTACGTCAGGCATGAAGTACATGTGCCTCCTCCAGGAAGCCCTCCTGGACCACATTTACATGGTTAATTTACATCATCACCTCCAGGGCTGACGCAGCCTAAGTCACCTCTATAATATGCCATGTGGCCTTGTGATCACCTGTTCCTAAATCCCCATTCCCCATCAGACTCTAAATTTCTGAAATTGAACCCCACTCAGAGGCACAGTGATACATAATAAACTAATGTCTCATGAAGAGGTGGATGAAAAAGAGGAATGTTCAGGGTGAACCTGGATTCTGAGTTGTTAGCAAGAGCATTGAAGAAAATGTGGGGTTTAGGTCTGAATGGACATCTTACCTGTGTTCCAGAGGGCCAAAGATCCTCCTTCTTTGATTTTCTGGGTATATTTCAAGCTGCACATGGCCTACAGTGCAGAGATGAATCCACACAATCCTGTCATGGAATCTGGAGCTTGACCAGACTCTGGCTCCTGCTCCCCGCCTCCCTAGGTCCCTCTCCCAGAACCTATGTTCCTCTCAGTCGGTGTCTGTACGTCTGAATCTGCTCCTCTCCTTATCCCTCTGGGTTCTCTTTCTTTCTCAACATCTCTCTATCTCTCTGACCCTCTCTCTTTCTCAACAGCAGTCACAGCCCTGAGGAATGGCTCATTACTCTCAGTCCTGGAGGGCCAGTCTCTGCGCCTGGTCTGTGCTGTTGACAGCAACCCTCCAGCCAGGCTGAGCTGGACACGAGGGATCCAGACCCTGAGCCCCTCACAGCCTTTGAATCCTGGGGTCCTGGAGCTGCCTCGTGTGTGCCTCAGGGATGAAGGAGAATTCACCTGCAGAGCTCAGAACCCTCTGGGCTCCCAGCACATCTCTCTGAGCCTCTCCCTACAGGGTGAGTGCCAAGGGACTGCACACCAGACCCCTCCCAATGACCTTCAGCTCCCAGGTCTCTGAGCAAGTCCTACCCTGGGGCTAGTAGGGGACAGGGGTATGCTCAGTTCAGCCTCACATGCAGCTGTGAGGCCTGGATTTCCACAGGGCCTGAGTCCTCTGTTCACTGCAGGACAGTCTTTCTAGGGGGTAGAGTGAGGCCTGAACTGATCATGCCCCACATTCATGAATGAAAGAAGCGTCTGGAGACCTCATGTCCATCTTCCAATAGAGAAGAAAGACTGAGGATTGTTGTTCAACAAGTGAATCGACCTCATCCCATTTATTTGCAGGGAAACCAGGGCCCCTGGCAGGTTTGCTTCTGTTGGCCCTTGTGGAGGCGTCTGTGAAGATCCTGCTTCTCTGTCTCTGCCTCATCTTCCTCAGGTGAGCGCCACCCCAGGATCTAAGGAGAGGTGTGAACAGGCCAGGGACATGATGCTGAGTTCCTTGTTCTAGTGTCGGAGGGACCTGAACAGGTCCAAGGGTGAGACAGGATGCTGCAGTGTGGATAAGAATCTACCTAGGTGAACAGTTGTTTGTTCACGACTGGCTGAGCATCCAGGGTATGGAGGTTTCTGCTCTCATCAAGGGGGACTTGGGGGCTTGACAAATTCTCTGCCCTTAGTCTCCTGCACTTGCTTAAGGAGGCACAGGGAGGTGACTCTGCAGCCCTCTCACCCTGATCTGACTGCACTGACAGGTCCTGGTCTCTTTTCTCAGAGTGACGTCGCACAGAAGAAAGGAGGCAGAGTCAGCAGCCAGCATGGAGGATGCAAACACTGTCACGGTTCTTCTCTCAGGTAAGTGTCATGGGCATCTCACCATCCAACATTCCACTGGACACGTCCTCCAGGAGGCTCTAGGATTGCTCTACTCAGCATGGCCAAAGTGGAGCCACCCGTCCTCTGTCCAAACCCACGTCTTCTTCTGGGTTCCTTATCACCCTGATGACACAGTGCCCTCAACCATAAAAACAGAGCAAGGTAGTGTTTCTCACCTTGACTTCCCTCCCTTCCCCAGATCGCATCCATCACTGACTCTTGTTGCTCCTTCTCCTAAGCATGGCTCTTCTTGGTGCCTTTTCTCCATCCTGGCCTGGTCCTTCCTGCAGCCTCACCTCTTCCCTGGACACTGACCATTCCCCCTCCTGTCTCCTTCTCTCCCCAACACAGGCCTGCAGACTGTGCTTCCAGATGCCTCCTCATCCAGGTCCTCCACGGTCTAAATGGCCGTGTTTCCCTCCATTGCTGGAGAGCCAGGTGCCAATGCCACAGTCTGAACTGAGGGTCATGCATGAACTTTTCCTGCTGGACTCTGTTCTAGATGACATGCAAACAACCAAGGATAACATGAAAAGATGCTCATCGTCATTAATCGTTTGACAAACTGCATAGGAAATACTACTTCACACATATCAGGAGAACTGTTTAAAAGGAAGAGATCAAACGAAAACTAAAACAGAACTCCTAATTGTACACATGGATGTGGAGAATCTGAAGCCTTTTGCACTGCATCTAAAATGGTATAACCCTGTGGAGAACCTTTAAAAGTTTCCTTTTATAGTGGTTTTTCCTTTGAAAGTTAAGTATAAAATCACCGCATGATCCCAGTATTCCAATACTGGACACTTTCCTTCAAATCAAAAGCATGGACTTAAGCAGCTAGGAGTACACCAGTGTCCTTCACAACACTATTTACAGGAGCTGACAGGTAGAAGAGACCCCAGTGACCATGGATCCATGACTAGATAGAAAAAGTTTCTACATCCATAAAACGGGATACTCTCCAGTCTTAAAAAAGGAATGGATGGAATTCTCAACCATATTACAATGTAATTGAACCTTGAAACAATAAACATAGTGAAGGAAGCCAGACACAAGACCACAGATAGTGTATGACCCTACCTATGTGACCTACCTACAATAGGCAAGTTCATCAGGACAGAAAACAGAATGTGGCCGAGGGGCTGGGAAAGGGCAGGGGGATAGAGAGTGAATGTGCAGTGGGTACAGAGTTTCTGTTTGAAATGAGGAGAAACTTCTGAAAAACAACAGTGGGAATGGTTGCAAAACAATGTAAAAGTGTTTGATGGCACTGAAGTGTACCCTAGAGAGTGTTAAGGTGGCAACTGTTCTGTAATAAATATTTGACCAAATAAAGCAGGGCAAAAGCTATCTCTGTCATTAAATTGCTGTCATTTTAGAGACCAGAAGAAAAAAGTAACAATGAAATGGAAGCCTGCAGCTTGGTGATCTGTGTTGGGAAGAAAACCACGCAGGAAAGTGTACTTTTGACAATCTGGGGACAGTTTCCGGGTGTGATGGTTGATGCGATGATGTCAGGTAAAGATGTGGAGTGGTGAGGATGCAGGCTCTGTGTCTGCTTAAGAAAAGAATCTCCCAGGAGGAGGGAAAAGGAACAGGAGTACAGGACTCAGGGGCAGCAACAGGCCCGGGAGCTGTGGACAAACCTGGAGGCCCTGGTCTGAGGCTGCAGGAGGCAGGAGGAGGGAGCAGCGGGGAGGACAGTGCAGACCTCATGGGGACCTGAAGCCACACAAAAACCTGGAGACTTCGGGTGAGCAGAGACATGCCTGGACTTTTCCTCTAACAGGACCCCATGGCCACCTTGGTCAGAACGGCCTGAGTGAGTTACGACAGCCTCAGAGAGATGGGAAGACACCATTGGATCCCTCAGGAGGAGGGACAGAGGCTTGAACTAAGGAGGCAGGGTGAGGACATGTTTAGGGATGTGTGTGGGAAGTCAAACTCAGATGAGTTTTTAATGGATGTGATCAGTGATGGGAATGTAGGGACAAAGATGATGCCAGAATTTTCCCCTGAGCACCTAAAAGGAAGGAGCTGTTTCTCTAGAGGACTGTAGAGAGGGTCTTGAGGGAGGATGGCAATTTTGAGGGGCCACATGACAGACAATTGGATAAGTCACAGAGACAGCTGGATACAAATGTTGGACATCAAGAGAGGGGTGCCGATGAGAGATGTTGAAATTATAGTGACCATAACGGCTTAAAACCTTTTGGAAGTTCTCTCTCTTATCTAAACCTTTGATATTGTGCTTTCACTTACCTGAGGGACAAGACATTGAGCTAGTTTGTCTGAAAGACCAAAATCGCATAACTTTGATGACAATGGGTTGTTTAAATAGTTCTATTTTATTGATAGCTATTGTTGTTCATCTTATATTGTGCTAATTTAACAATTGAAGTTAATCATAGCCCTGTGGATTTGGGAAACTCGAAGTGTATATTGGGCTCAGAACTCTCTGTGGTTTCAGGCATCCCAGGAGTTTCTGGAATGTCTCCACCACAGCTGGGGGCACAGAGGGGTGCACATCTTCAGAGTGCAAAGTGATGACAGTGATGAAGCAGAAAAGGAATGATAAGACTTTGAAACCTACCTCAAATACTTGGAAATAGAAGACACATGATGCAGCCATTCCACCTCTGATTCTACACCCCAAAGAAACACAAGTTGAAACTTAAATGGGTATTGACATATCCATGTTCATGGCAGTTAATTCATCAGAGACAAGAGGGGAAGCAAGTGTTTCTAAACAGATGGATGGAAAAACAGAAGTGGTCTGTGCGTGAAGTAGAACAGGATTCAACACATAAAAAGAAATAAATTCTGACACATGAAGCAATACAGATGAACCTTGAAAACATCCTGCTAAGAGAAAAATGCTGGTCATGAAAAATCAAATACTATAGGATTCCACTTCTATGAGGCGATGTGAGGCGTCACCTTCCTATAGAGTAAATGTAGTGATGGGGTACCAGGGCTGAGAGGGGAAGGAGTAGTTGCTATTTTAGACAGACATAGTTTCAGTTTTGCACTCATGAGAGTTCTCAAAGCTGATCTCACAACCACATGAATATGCCTAACGGTACCGGGCTGTGCACTTAAAATAAGTGCAGTAGTGACATATGGGTTCTATGTATTTCACCACATTTAAACTTTTCAGAAAAGGGGGAAGTTTATTTTAGGTGGAGAAGCCTCAGAGAGTCCAGCTGCACCCAATGAGGAAGAACAAACTGAGAAGAACCAGGTGAGAACCAGGCTGCATCAGTCTCCTCTCTCCTAGATACATCCACTTACTGTGGGGTCCAGAGATTATTTCCCGACAACACTATGGATTCCTGGACCCCAGAGGACACGTCCCATTGGGACCTCGTTATTCTATCTCACTTCACCTGTTCCCATCCATCAGACAATAATTCTCAGCTAGATAATTATCTTCTTGTTGTAGATGGTCTGCTTCCTGTACCGTAAAATAGGTTGGATGAGGATTCCTTTCATACTCACATCTATCCAAGCTCCTTAGAGGATCTCAGCAGGAAATTACAGTCTCCTGATTATTTGTCTCCTCAATCTACCATCACGCATGTGCTACTTGCATAAATTATCTACACATGGACATATTGAAGGACTGTCATTCTACCTACCACATCATCCAATAGGATAACTATTATTAGTGTAAATAAGTGAGGAAATGGTGCACATAAAGAGATAAATGAAGTCTCAGAAATGTGGAAGAAATGAATGACTCACTCACCAATGATCCCATCCTCAGTTTCTCTAATGTACCTACTGCCAAATGTGATCTTCTCCTCCCTCACTAGAGGTCACCAGCTGGTGTCCTGGCCATGAAGAGATACCTGTTCCCTCCTGCTTTGAATAAGCTCATCTATTCTAGTTTATGGACAATATTAGGGAACCACATGGGACAGGCAGATCCATGAGACTGAGTGGAAGGAAACAGACAGCAATTTTCAATGTGTACAAAGTCTTCAGAAGATCATGTGCAAATTCATAGAATTCAAGCTCACTTGCTCAGATTACAAACCACACAGAAAAACAAGGAGACAATTAGCATTAAATGAGGCTCAGGGCATCAGGAAGGATTAGGCATAATCCATAGGTAAGGAGAACATGTAGGGTTGGAGTCCAGGGTTCTTTCAATGTTCTGTTTCCCAGGAGATATTCATTTTTGTGAATCACTGAGCTGTCCTTTTGGCATCACTTTTATCTCTATGTCGCATGTTTTCCTCAATCAAAGTTTCAAAAATACTTGATATGGGTATAAGGAGGCCACACTTCCCAATCCTCCCTCCTCCCAGTTCAGTCACAGGGTTAGAAATAATATCCTGTTAAATTCCTGGACCTATTCTTTCATTCATGAAATCCTGACACTCTTGAGGGGACAGACTCAAACATGGTGTCCTTGTTCCAATGTCCTGTGTACCAAGACTCCTGGGAAAGAACCTTCAGGAGCAAAGCTCTGGGGATGACAGAGGTGACATGCTTTGGGTGACCAGGGGACATGTGGCTCAGTGAACAGACAGAGGGAAGAAATCCCAACTAGTGCCCACAGAGCTGTGAGAAGAAAGAATGTCCACCTCTTTCAAAATCCGCCCATTTCCTCTGACTCTTGGCCCTTTAAATCCCACTGTACAACTGTCACAGCCTCAGACTCCCTGACCTCTTGTGACCTGGACTCCACTGGTGTCCTTGACATGTGTTGACACACGGAACCCTCAGTTCCACAGTCCCAGTTTTCCTGAGACCCAACCTCCAATCTAGGTGAGAGATCCCGTCCCTTCCTGTGTGACCTCCACTCAAGCTCCTGTCACAGGAGCTCAGACATCAGGAAACTTGTTGTGACTCCTTGGGCAGTGTCCAGGTCCAATGTGTTGACCTTGTCATGCAGAGAGGGGATGCTGACCTCATGGATGTGAAGGGAGGGAGGAGAGGCTGTGCTCACCTCACCTGCCCCCATCTCTCCTGTCACTGAGTGCCTCCCTGAAATGCACAAATATCCATAGTCTGTGACTCAGGGTTGTGGACAGAAGGAACCCATTTTGACTTTGCAGAAAATGTGATCAGAGGAGAAAGACAACACAGACAGACAGGACATGGGAGTTGAACTCTGTATGGGGTGTGATTTGGGGTGAGCCTCTGGCCTCGGTGCCCCCAAAAGTGAACATGGGTGGTGAAGGTTTATCTCCAGTGTCTGGGTGTGAGTTTCCTCCTCTGAGGAGGTCACTGTTATGGCATCACCCCCGCTAGATAATTATCTGCTTCTTATCAATTGTCTGCTTCCTGTACTGTAAAATCAGTTGGATGAGGTCAAGCCTGCATCTTCTTGGGGATCCCTTCTGTACCTTCATCTACCCAAGCTTTGGCCTTTAGAGGAATTCAATAGGAAATCACAATCTCCTGATTCTGTCATTGTCTCCTCAATCTACCATCACACATGTGCTACTTGCATAAATTATCTACTATGGACATGTTGAAGGACTGTCATTCTATCTACCACATCACTCAACAGGATAACCATTATTAGTGTAATTGTGTAAGGATATGGTAAACAGAAAGAGATAAATGAAATCCTAGAAAAGTGGAAGAAATGAATGACTCACTCAATGATGATCCCATCCTCAGTTTCCCTAATGTACTCACTGCCTCATGTGACCTTCTCCCCCCTCACTAGGGGTCACCAACTGGCATCCTGCCATGAGGAGATGTCTGTTCCTTCCTGTTTTGAATAAGTTCATCTACTCCAGATTATGGACAATATTAGGGGACAACATGAAACAGGCAGATCCATGAGGCTGAGTGGAAGGAAACAGATAGCAATTTTCTATATGTACAAAGTCTTCTGAAAAACATGTGCAAATTCATAGAATTTAAGGTCATGTGCTCAGATGATAAACCACATAGAAAAACAAGGAGACAATTATCATCATGTAAGGCTCAGGGTTCCTTCAGGAGGGAGGAGGCATGACCACAGGAAAGGGGGGCACGGGGGGATGGGGTCCAGGGATCTCTCTATGTTCTATTTCCCAGAAGATGTTCATTTTTGTGAATCATTGAGTTGTTCTTATGGCATCACTTTTATCTCTCTGTCTCATGTTTTCCCCAATCAAATTTCTGTGACTCAGGGTTGTGGACAGAAGGAACCCAGAACATGAGTATAAGGAGGCCCCACCACCTAATCCTCCCTCCTACCACTCCAGTCACAAGGTTGGAAATAATCTCCTTTGGAATCCTTAGTCTGTTTCTTCATTTATGAAATCCTGACACCCTTCAGGGGACAGCCCAAACATGGTGTCCTTGTTCCAATGTTCTGTGTACCAGGACTCCTGGGAAAGAACCTTCAGGAGCAAAGCCCTGGGGATGACAGAAGTGACATGGTTTGGAGGGACCATGGGATATGTGGCTCAGTGAACAGACAGAGGGGAGATGTCCCAACTAGTGCCCACAGAGCTGTGAGGAGAAAGAAATGTCCACCTCTTTCAAAACCTGCCCCTTCTCTCTGACTCTCCTCCCTTCAAACCCCACTACTTAACAGTCACAGCTTCAGGCTCCCAAGCATCCTGTGAGCTAGGCTCCCCTGGTGTCCTTGACATGTGTTGACACACAGAACCCTCAGAACCACAGCCCTGTGTCCACTACTCAGTCTCCCAGAGACCCAACCTCCAACCCAGGAGAGAGACCCTGACACTTCCTGTGTGACCTCCACTCAAGCTCCTGTCACGGGAGTTCAGACATCAGAAAACTTGTTGTGACTCCTTGGGGATGGTGGCCAGGTATAGTGTGTTGACTTTGCTGTACAGAGGGGGGATGCCCCTTGTAGATACTGAGGGAGGGAGGACAGGATGCCTGTCACCCTACCTGGGTCCCTTCTCTCCTATCCCTGAGTCCCTCCCCTGAAATGTACAAATATCCACAGCCCATGTCTCACGGTTGTGGACAGAGGGGACCAATTTTGACTTTGCAGAAAATGTCACCAGACGGGAAGGGTGAGACAGGCAGGCAGGACATAGTGTCAAGCTCTGTGTGGGATGAGATTTGGGATGCATCTTTGGCTTTAGTGTCCCCAGGAGTGAAAAAGATTTTCTACAAGGACTGACCCTGACCTGACAGCAATTGGGTGAGAAGTTCAACCTCTGAGGAGGTCACTGTTGTGGCCTCAACCAGGTTTCCAGTGGGGCCTCCTCTGAGTCTTGAGTTCTTAGTTCCTGAGAGAACAACCCTGAGAAAGACACTTTCCCAGGTTACCCTGCAACCTTCTACCTCAGACATGCTGCTGCTGCTGCTGCTACTGCTCCTGCTCTTGGGGACGAGAGGGATGGAGGGACAGATACAGTTTGGAGAAGGTTACACGCTGAGTGTGCTGAAGTCAGTGACAATGCAGGAAGGCCTGTGTGTCTCTGTGTCCTGCTACTTCTCCTGCCCCCAGTGAGATGGTTTTCCTATGATCCAGTTTATGGCTACTGGTTCCAAGAAGGGGCCAATACAAACTGGGTTGCTCTATTGGCCACAAACAACCTAGCTCAAAAATTGCAGGAGGAGACCCAAGGCTGATTCTGCCTCATCGGAGAAAGGTGGACCAACAACTGCTCCCTGAGCATGAGACACCAAGAGGACGGACCAGGGGACATCTTTCCAGTGGAGAGAGGAGGCATGAAACATACTTACAGAGACAGGAACAAGACGGCGACGGCATAGGTGGACTTGTGAGATTCTCCGAACGTGAGTTCCCAAAAAGACTCTTACTTTTCTTCCCCCATCCCGCAGCCCACCACCATTCACACTGGTCCGAGGCCTGGGGACCTTCAGTCCCACGCAGGACAGGATATTGCGGGGCCCCCTGCTGCTGCTGTTCTACCATGTGTGGGAGTCTCGGGTCGCAGCCTTCTCCCTGGCTACATCATCTCCTGCCCAGCACCTAGCGCCAAGCCACCGGTCATTCCGGGAGGCTCTGGGCGCCTGCCCCTCAGAGACACTGGTCCCATTCCTGGCTGAAGTACCCTGTGGGGGGCCAAGGGCCACTCTCACTGCTCACCACCTGCCCTTTGGAGCTTTGGAGCTCTGGAGCTCTGGGCCCACCCTGGCAGAGGCACTCAGCATGTGACCCCAAGCTGGGGGACCCAGACAAGTGGAGAGAAACGGATCTGCAAAAATTGCCTCAACCAGAGAAGCGACAAAATGACAACGCGGCAACCTGGTCTCTGAAGCCCTCTGCAAAGGAGATCTGCAGTGGGTCTCTGACTCTCACCCTGGGGGGCTGGGGAACCCCAACATCGCAGCCTACTCTTCA
>NW_007246524.1:165146-167537 GCF_000164805.1 Carlito syrichta
ACGGCCATAGCACATCACACCACCTGGCCCGAGGCAATCCACATCAAACCCCTTCAGGGAAAATCTGCTGGGATCACTACCACCTCTCCTGCAACCAAGACTGTCCTACCCGCCCAGCGTAAGGCTCCTGTTGCCTGCTCTGAGGCAGGCAGCCATCTTGCTCCTGTCTGGCCCTACCTGCTCTGGGGCGAGCAGCTGAGATAGCACCACCTGCTGGCAATTCAAGGTAACAACATGAAACGGGAGACACAAGCTTGATAAAGACATAGACCAGAGTGTTGAACAGAGGGTAATCTGAACTGTCCTTCATAGCAGACCAGGGTCAACTGACCCTAACTGCAAACTAATTTACCAGCTTGAAAAGAAAACTAGAAATCAGACCTGAAAGGACATTGGACTTAAACGAAATGTCTCAGAGTGTGCTTCATTGATTCTATTAGTTTAATGACTTAATTCTATTCCTACTGTAGTGTTCCCTTTTTTCTTTTTTCCTTTTCCTTTTCTTCTCTTTTCTTCTCTCTGTAAGCCATATCTTTGTATAGAGGAACAGCACACTAACAAGATGGTTGGTTAGCTTGTATGTTAGCATCACTATATGTTTTATTTTTATTTTTTATTTTTTTTGTATGACAGTTGGTTCGTCTGTAGCTGTGGTCTATTGTTTTTATCTGTTTCAGTATAGATCTCTCTCTCTATTTGTTGGCACACTCGTTTGTCTCCCCCCTTACTCCTCTATCTCTCCACTCCCCTCTTCAACCCACTATCTGCTCCATTCTCTCCCCTCTGATAACCACATTTTATTTCAAGGAGTAAACCTACAGCCCCACTGCATGGACAGTTTCCAGGGCAGTGGGAAGTGGGTTCCACATTATCCACACACCTGTCAGCGAATACCAGGACCTGCAGACAGATTTTGAATCACAACTCTCCCCTTAAGTAAATCTCAAAACTGCAAAAAGAACTACCGCCAACCTACAGTGCAACTTCAGAATTGAACAAAGTAACAGGACATACATAAAGAATAGGAGATTGAACAAACAGAAGTAAAACCAATCCCTTTACCCCTGAATAACAGAATTAAAGAAGACGGTGATGTGGAGGGAAGGAAAAAGTAGGAAGGGAGAAAAACCGCACAAATGAAGAAAAACCAAAGGAAGAATATAGGTCTTACACAGACCCCTGGGAAAGCAGACACTGAGAAAACAGATTCTGGAACACAAACAATGAAGAGCCCACAGAATGATTGGTTACATGCAACAAACCCAGATATCAAGACATTAATGGAGAGAATTAAAAAATTGAGGAGAGACAAGAGGAAATTAGGAAGGAGCTGATGTCAGAAATGGCAGCAGTAAAGAATAATGCGATGGAAATGAACAACAGACTAATAAGCATGGAAAGCAGAATCAGCCAAGCAGAAGAAAGAATCTCAGAGCTCGAAGACCAAAACACAGAACTAACCCAAACTGTCAAAAGCATAGAAAAGAAGCTCAAAAAGACAGAACAAAACCTGCAAGAGATGAATGATCACTTCAAGAGACCTGAGTAATTGGGCTTCCTGAGGCAGAGAGAAAAACAGAAGCCACACTGGAACAAATATTTCATGAAATCATTCAAGAAAACTTCCCTCATCTCATTAAGGATGAAAAAATTCAAACACAAGAGATTCAGAGAACCCCTGCAAGACAACAAATGAGAAGACCAACTCCCAGACACATAATAATTCGCCTAAACAAAGTAGCTATAAAAGGAAAAATCCTAAAGGCAGCAAGAGAAAAAAGCCAGACTACCTACCAGGGAAAACCAATTAGAATAGCAGCAGATTTGTCCACAGAACCCTTCAGGCCAGGAGAGCCTGGAGTCTTATCTACAAAGTTCTAAAAGAGAAACAATTTCAACCAAGAATAACCTACCCAGCCAAACTAAGCTTCATTAGTGAGGGAGAATTGAAATCCTTTCCAGATATCCAATCCCTAAGAACCTACGCTGCCACCAGACCACCTCTACAAGAAACACTTAAGAAAGTACTGAACACAGAAGAAAAAGAAAAAAGAACAACAGCATTCTTCACAAGAGTACAGGCAAAGATTAAAAACACACATGAACCAACTCCAAAACCCAAAGAAAGACAACAAACAAACAGGAACAACTCTGTAAGAACCTTATGACAGAGATCAACTCTTGCATTTCAATTATTAGCCAAAATGTGAATGGACTAAATGCACCACTGAAAAGACATAGAATGACAAAATGGATAAAATATCATCAGGCAACAATCTATTGCCTTCAAGAGACTCATCTTACTAGAAAGGACACCAACAGACTCAAAGTAAGAGGATGGGAAACAAACTTTCAGGTGAACGGAATACAAAAGAAAGGAGGAGTAGCAAT
>NW_007246524.1:167557-169899 GCF_000164805.1 Carlito syrichta
ATCATAACTGGGAACTTTAATACCCCACTCACAACCCTAGACAGATCATCAGGACAAAAAATCAGCAAGGAGATCCGGAACCTCAATGTGACTCTGGAAAAATGGACTTAATTGATACCTACAGAACACTCCATCCAAAGACCACAGAATACACATTCTACTCATCACCACATGGAACATATTCTAAGATCGACCACATACTCGGCCATAAATCAAGCATAAGCAAATTTAAAAGGACCAAAATTCTACCAAACACCTTCTCGGACCACAGTGGAATAAAAATGAATATTGACACCAACAAAATCCCCCCAAAACCCACAAAGACATGGACACTAAACAGCATGATGCTAAACAACTCCTGGGTCAATGATGAAATCAAAACAAGGATCAAAAGATACCTGAAAACAAATGAAAATGAAGAAACATCTTACCAAAATCTCTGGGATGCCCTGAAAGCTGTAGTAAGAGGGGAATTCATATCCCTACAAACACACATGAAGAAAATGGAAGGAACAGAAATTCACAACCTAACAAGCCACCTAAAGAAGCTGGAAAAGCAAGACCACAAAAACCCTAATTTCAGCAGAAGAACCCAGATCACCAAAATAAAAGCCCAAATCCAGGACATAGAAGACAAAAAGATAATACAAAAAAAATCAGTGAAACAAAAAGCTGGTTCTACGAAAGGATAAACAAGATCGATGGTCCCCTAGCTAGACTGACCAAGAAAAAATGAAAAAAAAAAAAACAAATAAACACAATCAGAAACACAAAAGATGAAGTCACATCTGACCCTGAAGAAATACAAAAGATAATTAGAGACTACTATGTACACTTGTATGGAAACAAACTTGAAAACCTTAAGGAAATAGAGAACTTTCTGACATCACATAATCTACCTAGGTTGGAACAAGAAGAAATTGACCCTAAGAGACCAATAATAATCAAGGAATTCGACTACATAATAGGAAAACTTCCTACAAAAAAAAAGCCCTGGTCCAGATGGCGTTCCAGCAGAATTCTACAAGACATTCAAGGAGGAGGTGATACCAATCCTACTGAAGTTATTCCAGGTGATTGAAAAAGATGGAACTCTCCCCAAATCATTTTACGAAGCCAACATCACATTGATACCCAAGCCAGGTAAAGATCCAACAAAGAAAGAGAACTACAGGACAATATCTTGGATGAACATAGATGCTACAATTCTCAACAAGATCCTAGCAAACCAGATTCAGCAATACATCTCAAACATCATCCATCATGACCAAGTAAGCTTCATTCCTGGGATGCAAGGCTGGTTCAACATTCGTAAAACCATACATGTAATTAAATACATCAACAGATGTCAAAACAAAAACCACATGATCATATCATTAGATGCAGAAAAAGCTTTCGATAAAATCCAGCACCCTTTCTTGATAAAAACCCTTGAGCATCTAGGCATACGGGGAACATACCTCAAAATAGTAAAAGCCATCTACAAGAAACCCACAGCCAGCATACTCCTAAATGGACAAAAATTAGAACCAATTCCCCTGAAAACTGAAACTAGACAAGGATGCCCACTCTCACCCCTTCTGTTCAATATAGTATTGGAAGTCCTGGCTAGAGCAATCAGAGAAGAGGAGGAAGTCAGAGGTATTCAAATAGGAAAAGAGGAAGTGAAGTTATATCTCTATGCAGATGATATGATTGTGTACCTTGAAAACCCAAGAGAATCTGTCAAAAGCCTCCTTACACTGATAAAGGCCTTTGGCAAAGTCTCAGGATACAAGATAAATGTACAAAAGACAATCGCATTTCTCTACACCAATAATAAACAAACAGAAACCGAAATAAAAAAAACAATTCCATTCACAATAGTCACAGAAAAATGAAATACCTTGGTATCTTCCTAACCAGAGATGTGAAAGACCTTTACAATGAAAATTGCAAAACACTGCTCAAAGAAATCAAAGCTGACACAAACAAATGGAAAAATATCCCATGTTCATGGATCAGAAGAATCAACATTGTGAAGATGTCCATCTTACATAAGGCAATCTACATATTCAATGCAATACCCATTAAATTACCAACAACATTCTTCTCAGACCTAGAAAAAACAACACAGGAATTCATATGGAAACAAACGTCCAAGAATAGCCAGAACAATACTCAGCAAAAAAAACAAAGCAGGTGGTATCACATGACCAGACTTCAAACTTTACTATAAAGCTACAATCATCAAAACAGCTTGATACTGGTACAGGAACAGGCATATAGATCAATGGAATAGAATTGAGATTCCAGAAGCAAAACCTCAATTTCTCAACCAACTCATCTTCGACAAAAGCCCC
>NW_007246524.1:170620-172438 GCF_000164805.1 Carlito syrichta
CCCGCAATCCCCCTACTGGGAATATACACTGAAGAACTCAAATCACTCTATAAAAAAGATACCTGCACACGTATGTTTATTGCAGCATTGTTCACAATAGCAAGAACCTGGAAACAGCCATGCTGCCCATCAAAAGAGGACTGGATTTTAAAAATGTGGTACATATACACGATGGAATACTATGCAGCCATAAAAAAGAACATAATCATGAATTTCGCAACAACCTGGATAGAACTAGAGTCTATAATACTGAGTGACCTCTCACAGAAACAAAGATCCGAGTATCACGTGTTCTCACTCATATAATGGACCTTGAACATCCAATGTAATACTATAAGAAAATGACTGCCGGGCTCGGTGGCTCAGCCTGTAATCCCGTGCCTTTGGGAGGCTGAGGTGAGTGGATTGCCTGAGCCCGTGGGTTTGAGACCCACCTGGGCAGCGAGACCTCATCTCTACAATAAATCAAAAAATCAGGCGGGCGTGGTAGCGCATGCCTATAATTCCAGCTACTGGGAAGGCTGAGGTGGAAGGATCACTGGAGCCCAGCAGGTTGAGGCTGCGGTGGCTGGGAGCAGCCACTGCACTCCAGTCTAGGCTACAGAGTGAGACTCCAGCTCAAAAAAAAAGAAAAAAGAAAAAAGAAAAAAGAAAATGACTGGCGGTACTGGGAAACTATGGTGGGGGAGGGGGATGGAATTAACAGTAGCAAACATCTGTTCGGGAATGGGAAAATACCTCCTATCAACAGGGTGCCTGAATGAAACATAATTGTACACCTAACCCTTAACTGTACCCCACAAAACCGTAATAAAAAATATTGATTAATAAATAAATAAATAAATAAATTTTTAAAATTTTAAAAAATTAAAAAATTAAAAAAAAAATTGCCTCGACCATTCTCCAGGCAGAGACTTCATTGCCCCGCCCACCTGTCAACAAACCATACCTCAGTTCCTAAGGTAACATTGCAAAACAGGAGACAAAACCCCACCCCTACACTGAATCAGAAAAAAGCAACCTCGAGGCAGCCGACTTAAAAAAAAAAAAACCCAAATTGTGAATAAATCTAGCTGCCTGCAATGAAAAACAAAGGGGAGAGGCCGCAGATCAGAGCTGAAGTGACGTTAGTTTAATCACTTATTTTGCCTTATGATTTTATCATTTTGACTGTTTGTTTTGATCATGTTTGTTGTTTGCCTTCTGACTTACACTGTTTCTTGATTTTATTGGTCTGTCTCTGTGTAGTTATCAGTATTCTTTAGGGAATCTTTCTTATGTGTCTTTTTTCACTTCTTTCCAGCCTTGTGTCTCTTTCTTACCTGATAGTTGGTATGTATGTCTGTTTTCCCTCTCACTCTTCTCTCTTTCTAACTTCCTATTGACCCCCCTCCTCCATTATTTTCCTCTTTTATATCCCCCTTTTTAATCTAGGGACCAAGACTACATACAGCTGGACAGACAGATTGTAAGGCAGAGGGAAATAGGTCCCAGTGTGCTCATACACCTGTTCATGGATGCTAGAATCAGCACATACATTCTGAACCACAGCTTCCCACTCAATTAAGCCTCAAAAATGCAAAAAGTACAGATTGCAGCCTACACTCCAAACTCAAAAGTGAACAAAGCCAGAAGACCCTCATAAGGAAGAACAGGATATTGAAGAAGAGAAATAAAAGCAACCCCACCTTCTCCCAAAAGCAGAATTAAAGAAGGGGAGGGAAAGGGGGAGAGAGGAAAAAAAATCTACACAAATGAAGAAAAACCAAAAGAAGAGTAGGGGTCTCTCCCAGACCCCTGGGAGGGCAGATACTGGAA
>NW_007246525.1:0-12809 GCF_000164805.1 Carlito syrichta
CCATCTTTCTCAATTGCCTGGAACACTTTCAATAGGATTGGTATCAGCTCCTCCTTGTACATTTTGTAAAATTCTGCTGTGTTTTGTAAAATTCTGCTGTTCATCTGGTCCAGGGCTTCTTTTGTAGGTAGTTTTCATATGACAGAGTCAATTTCCTGGGTTGTTATTGATATATTTAGTGTCTCAATGTCTTCTTGTTTCAACCTGGGGAGGTTGTGTGATGTCAGAAAGTCCTCCATTTCATTTAGGTTATCAAGTTCATTTCCATATAGGTATAAGTCTACCTAATTTTAATCAATTGGACCATAAGGTAAAATTTGCATAAACCTTTTATAAACTTTTACAATTTTCTGTTAAAGAACAGACAAAAGCTTCAAGAAAATTCTGTTATTCTGACACAGGGGCCCAGCTACTGGTCTTATATAAATGTGCTTTTGATATCAATGTTTAATTTATAAACAAACTCTGAATTAATTTTATCCCTCAAAATCAGTCCTTATAATCTCTTCTGCCCTCCTCTTCTGCAATAATCCGTGGGCCTAAAGGGATTGAATAACTTTAATTTCTGGCCCTATTTCTCTGAAAATCAAACCATGACTGGCATTATTTAGTAGAAGTTGGTGCCTTTTTCAGACCCAGGAGTCAAAGCCCTCTAACTTAATAACATAAGAATTAGTTAATAGGAGGTTTATCAAAGATGTTAAAAGGCTCAAAACATTCAGTCAAAACAGAATCACAGATCATGTGGAAATAATAGTTGTTCATTCAACCTTAGTGATCATTAACAAACTTTAAAAGTCAAACAGAAAGTTACATGGATGTAAAACCTAAATTATTTAAAATCTCGGTCAAAAAGCTAATGCAAATAACATAGGAATTATCTTGATAAAACATAAAATTGAACTTAGGTCATTTACCAAGAGGCAAAGAAAGACCTTTTGCTGTATAATTGTTTCTCCTTAATGGGAAGCCCATTTAGATAACCTGAAAGTCAAATCTGATGAAAGGGTACTTGAATCAATCAGACACAGAAAGAGTATGTCCAGGATCATGAGTGAAAAAAGAAACTAGATGACTAATATCTTGCATCAAACCATAAATGGCTCTTAGTAACAACATGAGAATTTTTCTGGTTACATGGAAAAATTTAGACATATCAAGAAAGCCAAGAGTACAGAATCATGTTATGCTAGAGGAAAACATTGTTTTTCAAGACCTTTTAAATAAACATTTCAGCATCAGGCCACAATAGCAGCTAGAACCAGAGGAAAATATTATAGGAACTGGCTATTGATGAAAAAGTTGGAGGAGGAAGTTCTCGTTCTAGACCTTTTCAGGGAAAAAAAAGCTGAAAATAGCAAGACACAACGAAGTTGCACTTCTGAGATAAGAACCTGGGCAGCAAGACCTCATCTCTACAATAAATCAAAAAATCAGCCGGGCGTGGTAGTGCATGCCTGTAATTCCGACTACTTGGAAGGCTGAGGCGGAAGGATCGCCAGAGCCCAGCAGGTCGAGGCTGCGGTGGCCGGGAGCGGCCACTGCACTCCAGTCTGGGCGACACAGCGAGACTCCAACTCAAAAAAAATAAAATAAAATAAAGAACCTGAGAAGTTTTAAAAAGAAACATAAAAGCAAAACCAAAACCTCTTATACTAGACCCTTTCTCATACAAAATCATTCTCTTTCTTATAACCCTCCTTACCAAAAATACATCTTTATATTCATTTTTTTTCACATCTTTCTCCCCCAGTTACTGAATACTTTCTTTCTTATTTCATAAATAACCTTTCCAAGTCCATAATTGGAATCAACCTTTAGATCACTTCTGAATTAGATAAAATTATTGCTTTTCCCAATAAGAACACAACTTCTTTGGCACATTTTATATACAAAATTATATACTAACTAGAATTCTTATTCTTAGTAACCTTAAATTTTAGTGAAAAACCTAGGAAGCAAGAAATCCTGAACAGTCTATCAGAGATGAGAATTCTATAGGTGAGAACATTCCACAATTTTTAAAAACATGTTCCCTCATATTACAGCCCTTTCTTAATTTGAAATGACTCAGCCATCTACTGAGCATCCAACATATTTTCAATATTTTTAATTACACAAAAAACTCACCTACCAAAATTTACTCCATTTATATTTTATTAATTTTTAGCAATTTATCTAGATTACTTATGAGAATTGAGATGTTAAACAAAGTGAGTAATTATCTCCTTGTTACCCATTTTATACCCATGCATATTAGGATTTTACCAAAAAACTCTTAAAGTTAAATACATGGGTAATTTCATCAATAACTCAGAAGATTAAACTAGTCTCATTTATCAAAAAATTACATAAACAAAGTAATTAACCTGTTCTTTTCTAAGTTACAGTTGTATAACCTTTTGTGCCAAACCCTGACAGTTTAAAATATCTAGCAGAAACAAATATATGAGAGGGGACCCCAAAAAACACAAAATTTATTTATAAAAAATTGTGTTGCTATTCTTACATGTTTAAGCTTTAGTCACTTTCAAAGTACTCTCTGTGTGATGCAATGCATCTATTGAGACACTTTTTCCACTGCTCAAAATAGTTTTTGAATTAATCAATTATGATGCTTTTTAGTGCTTCTGTCATTTTTTTGTTTCACCTCTTCCACGTTGGTAAAACATTTTCCTTTGAGGACTTTTTTCATCTGGGAAACAACAACAAAAAAGTAGCTCTGGGCAAGATTGGGTGAAGAAGGAGGGTAGGGCATGGGAGTCATGCTGTTTTTAATCAAAAACTGCTGAACACAGCGCAGTGTGGGCAAGTGCACTCATAAATCACCCATCATGAAATGGTCAAATGCCTTAAAAGAATATCCAAAAAAAAAATCCACTGAAGTCAAACAGTCTCTCATAACAACACCAGCTAATACACTGATGCCAATGGGCTGCTAAAACACTTTAGGTGGGAGAAGCCTGTACTATAAGGAGTCTACTCTCCAAAAAAGTAATACCAGTTTTTTGGGATACCCACTCAAACACACAGATAAAAAATGTATGCTGACAATTCTGAAGACATTTCTATTTTTATTTTGCCAATAATCTTAAAGTCACCTTGCTTATTAAAGATTTACTTAAGTCGCATGAACTTGAAAAATGCTAGAACTTATTTACTTAAATTATGAGCACTTTTTATTTATAAGCCAATTTGGGACCCTATAGCCGCAATATACGTAATAATAAATAAATGGTATATAATGAATGTAAATACATATAAACATGTCTAAACATGTGTGCAGACACATAGACAAAGATCCAATTGCTTTTATCTCATAACTCTAGCCATGAGATAGCAATACAAACTCATTGGTTTACCAACACATTTACATGGCTAAGCTTTGTTTTCCCCAATAGGTAATTCAATGAAGGTTGTGAACCAAAATTTTGGGTAAAGCAGTTTCCATGGTAGTTTGATTTTTAAGGGACAAACCTCCCCAGATTCCAAAGAACACTGTGGCCAAACAGCATCACAGAACAACATCACATACGAACCAGGCCAGGCCCTGCTTAGAATAGCAGCAAGAAAGCCTAAATACATGGAACTCCATCCTGCTTTTCTGTTTAACAGTAAAATGAATCCAGGAGTAAGACAGCACTACATTTCAAAGACCCATGGAGAGTCCAGACTCAAACCTCCCAAGACTTCAAAGAATGCTTGGGCCAAACAGCATTACAACAAAATATAATTTTATTTTGTTCTATTGATGCATAACTGTATTCAGATCAATTATGAAGAATGTAATCAAGCAGGTTGCATTCTGGGATTGAATTCTGATTTACCATTACTGTATTGACACACACATAAACAAAACATTATTAAGATGCAATTGACTGAAGTAGCAACCAACAAGCCCCAAGAGTGTCCAAACTGAAACAGTCAGGGTGTTTCCTTTCTCAGTCATCTGGGCTTGTGCAATCTACAAATGGAACTTTTTAAGAATTCCCCAACTTGAGAGAAGCAGATCAAGCTGTCTGGTACCCACAAAATACATTCACTTGTCTAGACACAAACAAATAAATACTAACAATCTCCTCAAGAGTGTTCAAACTTAACTAATTAGGATGCTTTCCTCTCTTAGTCAGTTGTTTTGTTCATCCTTCAGGCAGAAAACCCTTTTGGAATACCCCAAATTGCGAGCAGCAGATCCCACTATCTAGTACCTACAAATGATACTCACTTGGCCAGACACAGATGTCAAATTTTGAAGGTTTTTCTTCCCAGGCAACCAGGAACGTGGTTAAGGACTGGAAATGGCAAGGCCAAGGAAAGAGACTGAAATACACCTCTGGCAAGAAAGGGTCAGGCAACAGCCTAGATGGGTTCCTGAAACTCTCACAGCCTCACAGCCACTGAACCACAAGCAACTCAGGTTTCCTAATCAGGAAACCAGAATCTGTTACCAAAATGCTAGGGATTCTATTCAGTCTCATTGTTCACTGCATAGATAGTCAATCACTGAGACAACGAGTATTGCCAAGGAAGAAGGCTTCTATTTGGATTATATCATCCAGAGAGAATGAGAGATATCTCTTAAATCTGTCTCCCCGACTTATGGAAATTAGGGATTTTTATAGTGGGGAAGAAATGTAAAACAGCAATCACAGAGGGAATGTAAAACAGCAATTATTAAACAGAACAAGAGCTAATTACATGGACCTGTTGGACTAATGGATAACTAAAATAACTTTTCTGTCTTGTTTGAAACATTGCTGATTCTTTTTATTTTGTTTTTCAGGGTCAAAAAATCTTTTTCTACTGAACTATTTAAAGCTTTTAACAATTGAGGAAAGTATACTCTTGTGAGTAAAATTTGAAGCATATTTCTTTCTACCTGATTTCTCCAGAATTTCAAAACTATTTGTGAGTATTCTTGATTTATGATAATACAGTTATTTGCAAAAATTCAATATGAATCTGTTTTCTTTTGTAACAGGACACAATTGGAGACACTGGCTATTTAATCAAGTCCTTGACTGGAATGGCATGTTTTCAGATATTATCAGATTCCTTTGAAGAACTCAGGTTGATTTATAGAGCTGATAAAAGTCCTTTGGAAAGACTGACCTTGTACCTTGCTTATGCAGCTCATTTACAGGATTTCTGACCTGTAGTGAATGAAGAATGTCACTTTCTCACAGACCCAGGAACCTCGAGTTAATTTGGGACCTCAAGAAGAGGGAAGTTCACCCAACTCATGCAGGTAGTTGCAGCCACAGATAAATCCTTGGCTTGGTTTGAGAGGCTTTTTTAAAAAAATTTATTTTTTTGAGTCAGGGTCTCAGTTTGTTACCCAGACTAGAGTGCAGTGGCATGATCGTGGCTCACCACAGCCTTGAACTCCTGGGCTCAAGCAATCCTCCTTCTTCAGTCTGCTGAGTAGCTAGGACTGCAGGCATGCACCAGCATGCCCTGCTAATTTTTTTATTTTTTTGAGGTCTCATTATGTTGCCCAGGCTGTCAAAAATTCCTGGGCTCAAGCAATCTTCCTACCATGACTTCCCAAAGTGCTGCAATTACAGGTGTGTGCCACCATGCCCAGCCTTGACAGGCTTTTAGAGATCTAATCTGAAATTCCTCATGAAAAAAAATGTCAACAAAGCCAACTTAAATGAGCCTATGTGGGTGAATAATTATTCTTGTTGCACATAATGCAAATAATCATGCCAAGTATAATAAGACTAAAACTTATTTTGCAAAAGCATTTGTTCTACTAGGATTTACTCTTGGTAAAAATGGGAAACTGAAGAGGGAAAAATTATATTTCAAAAGAAAACTATGGTACACCTGTTATTAGAGTCTATCTCTGTATATTGTTTTTCAGTTTTTGTTATTTGCCTACTACCTTTTTTCCTGAAGCCCAGCAAACATACTTTGTGATATATAAACTACAGATGAGAGAAATCTGTCAGATTACCACTGCTACTTCCACTTTAACTGAAGATGCTTTGAGTCTAACATCTAGACATCTCAATTGACTTCCCTTCAGAATCTAAAGAAACTAGTTTATAGATTGCTCCACCCATTAACATTTGTTTCTTCTGCTTTAAAGCTCGTCTGCAATACCATCTCCTGAAATGAGACACAGTTGTTTAATGGGACTGGTCTTTTCCCAGGAATGGGATACTGGCTTACTGGGGTCCTCTGCCACTCAGCTATTAACTCATTGTTTTCACTAACAGAACTTTGAAAGTGTGGAACTTCTAGGATAATTTGAGATGGGATGTTGGGGATCAGAAACCTCTAATCCAAAATATGATGTATTGACACCCTGAACTGAAGAAGCCTACTAGATATATTCATTTAAACTCTCTGGCCCAAGCCGGTCTTGGTGGCTCAGCCTGTAATTCCGCACCTTTGGGAGGCTGAGGTGAGTGGATTGCCTGAGCCCGCGGGTTCGAGACCTGCCTAGGCAGCAAGACCTCATCTCTACAATAAATCAAAAAATCAGCCGGGCGTGGTAGCTCATGCCTGTAATTCCGGCTACTCGGAAGGCTGAGGTGGAAGGATCGCTGGAGCCCAGCAGGTCGAGGCTGCGGTGGCCGGGAGCGGCCACTGCACTCCAGTCTGGGCGACAGAGTGAGACTCCAACTCAAAAAAACAAAAACAAAAACAAATAAACTCTCTGGCCCAGGTTGTTCTAGATTTTTTTTAAAATTGCATTAGATTTCCTCCTGGTAAAACAAGGCAGTATCTGTGTATTAGCCACTACCACTTGTTGCAAATATGAAAGATTTCTATTATTTTGGTTACAAGACATTTGTGTTGCAGGCCACATTAATGATCTTTTTTAGTTGGCATCCTGCAGGAGTGGAAAACTGGTTTCAGTCTCTCGTACAAGTTCTTGTTATCATTATTGTCATTTTGCTCTTCTTTCTATTCCTAACATACAGCAGGAACTAGTAGCAAATGCACTGACACTTTTGTCATGCAGAATCAGAGCCCTAGACGTGGCACAAGGCTGCTGTCAAGAAGTTTAATTCCTCAAATCCTGATCATGGCCCCCATCTACACCTCTTATCAACAGGAAGCAACCAAAACAATCATTGGCCGGTTCCTTTCTTGTTTTATTAGGGTTTCTGTTTGTTTATTATTGGTGTAAAGAAATTCAATTCTCTTTTGCACATTTATTTTATACCCTGAGACTTTGCCAAAGTCCTTTATCAGTGCAAGGAGGTTTTTGACAGATTTTCTTGGGTTTTTGAGGTATAGAATCATGTCGTCTGCAAAGAGGAATAATTTAACTTCCCCTTTTCCTATTTGGATACCCCTGATTTCCTTCTCTTGACTGATTGCTCTAGCTAGGACTTCCAGTACTATGATAAACAGAAGGGGTGAGAGTGGGTATCCTTGTCTTGTTCCAGCTTTCAGGGGAAATGGTTCCAATATTTGTCTGCTTAGTAGTATGTAGGCTGTGGGTTTCTGATAGATGACTCTTACTATTTTGAGGTATGTTCCATCCGTGTCTAGATGTTCAAGGGTTTTTATCAAGAAGGGGTGCTGAATTTTATCAAAAGCTCAAGTGTCTAATGATATAATCATGTGGTTTTTGTCTTTAAATCTGTTGAGCTATTTAATTATGTTTATGATCTTGCGGATGTTGAACCAGCCCTGCATCCCAGGAATGAAGCCTATTTGGTCATGGTGGATGAATTTTGAGGTGTGTTGTTGGATCTGGTTTGCTAGAATCTTGTTGAGAATTTTAGCATTTATATTCCTCAAGGATATTGGCCTGTAGTTCTTCTTTAATGGATCTTTACCCAGTTTGGGTATCAATGTGATGTTAGCTTCATAAAATGATTTTGGGAGAGTTCCATCTTTCTCGATTGCCTGGAATACTTTCAATAGGAATGGTATAAGCTCCTCCTTGTATATTTTGTAGATTTCTGCTGGAAAGTCATTTGGTTCAGAACTTTTTTTATAGGTAGTTTTCTTATGACATAGTCAATTTCCTGGTTGTTATTGGTCTATTTAAGGTCTCGATTTCTTCTTGTTTCAACCTGGGGAAGTTGTGTGATATAAGAAAGTCTTCCATTTCATTTAGGTTTTCAAGTTTGTTTCCATATAGGTGTACATACTAATCTCTGATAACCTTTTGTATTTCTTCGAGGTCAGTTGTGACTTCATCTTTTGCACTTCTGATTGGGTTTATACGGGCTTTTTCTCTCTTTTTCTTGGTCGGTCCAGCTAGGGGTCCATAAATCTTGTTTATTCTTTCTAAAAACCAGCGTTTGGTTTCATTGATTTTTTTGTATTATATTTTTGTCTTGCATGTCCCAAATTTGGGCTTTTATTTTGGTGATCTGGATTCTTCTTTTGAAGTTAGTGTTTTGGTGGTCTTGCTTTTCCTGCTTCCTTAGGTGATTTGTTAGGCTGTTAGCTTGTGATCTTTCCATTTTCTTCATGTGTTTTCATAGAGATATGAATTCCCTCTTAGGGCTGCTCTCATGGCATCCCAGAGATTTTGGTAAGATGTTTCTTCATTTTCTTTTGTTTCCAGGAATCTTTTTTTTTTTTTTTTTGAGTTGGAGTCTCACTCTGTTGCCCAAACTGGAATGCAGTGGCCGCTCCCGGCCACCGCAGCCTCGACCTGCTGGGCTCCGGCGATCCTTCCGCCTCAGCCTTCCAAGGAGCTGGAACTACAGGCGCACGCTACCACGCCCGGCTAATTTTTTGATTTATTGTAGAGATGAGATCTCGCCAAGTTGCCCAGACAGGTCTCGAACTCGTGGGCTCAGGCAATCCACTCACCTCAGCCTCCCAAAGCACTGGGATTACAGGCTCAGCCACCGAGCCCGGCCTCCAGGAATCTTTTAATTTCTGTTTTGATTTCCATTTTGACTCAGGAATTGTTTAGCATTATGCTGTTTAGTGTCTATGTCTTTGTGGGTTTTGAGGGAACTTTGATGGTGTTAATATTTATTTTTATTCCACTGTGGTCTGACAAGGTACATGGCAGTATTTCAATTTTATGGAACTTGTTTATGCTTGATTTATGGCCAAGGATGTGGTCAGTCTTAGAGTATGGTGATGAGTAGAATGTATATTCTGTGGTTGTTGGGTGGAGTGTTCTGTAGGTACCACTTAAGTCCATTTGATCAAGCATCATATTGAGGTTCTGGATCTCCTTGTTGACTTTTTGTCTAGATGATCTGTTTAGGGTATTAGTTAGTGGGGTGTATCAGTCCCCAGTTATGATAGTGTTAGAGTCAATATTTTTTTCTAGTTTACCTAAAAGCTGCTTTATAAAAGTTGGTCCTCCTATGTTGGGTGCATATATGTTTAGGATGGTTATTTCTTGTTGATGGATGAACCTTTTATCATTATGTAGTGATCTTCTGATCTTTTTAAACTTTTTGATAGCTTAAAGAGTATTTTGTCTGATATTAAGATCATGACTTTTGCTTTCTCTGGTGTTCTGTTCGCCTGAAATTTTGTTTTCCATCCTCTTACTTTGAGTCTTTGAGTGTCCTTTCTGATGATGAGCCTCTTGGAGACAATATATAGTAGCCACATGATATTTTATCCAATTTGCCATTCTATGTCTTTTCAGTGGTGCATTTAGTCCATTCACATTCAGGCTAATCATTGAGATATGAGAGTTTATTCCTGTCATGAGGTTCTTATAGAGTTTGTTGTTGTTGCTGCTGTTTGTTTGTTGTCTCTCTTTTGATTTTTGGGTTGCTTCATGTGTGTTTTCAATCTTTTGTTCCTGCATTCTTGGGAAGGGCATTGTTGTTCTTTTTTTTTCCCCCCCTTTCTTTTGTGTTTAATATCTTTTTAAGTGTTTCTTGTAGAGCTGGTCTGGAGGCAGCATAAACTCTTAGGGATTGAATGTCTGGGAAGGATTATAATTCTCCATCACTGATGAAACTTAGCTTAGCTGGGTAGGTAATTCTTTGTTGAAACTGTTTATCTTTGAGAGCTTTGAGGATTGAGTTCCAAGCTCTCCTAGCTTAAAGTGTTTTTGTAGATAACTCTGCTGCACCTCTAACTGGTCTTCTCTGGTAGGTAGTCTTACCTTTCTCTCTTGCTGCCTTTAGGATTTTTTCTTTTATACTTACTTTGTGTAGGTGAGTTACTATGTGTCTAGGAGTTGAGATTCTCATTTGTTGTCTTGCTGGGAATCTCTGAATCTCTTGTGTTTGAATGGTCACATCTCTAATGGAGATGAGGGAAGTTTTCTTGGATAATTTCATAGAATGTTTGTTCCAGGGTGGTCTCTGTCTCTCTATCTGCCTCAGGGATTCCAATTAATCTTAGGTTTGGCCTCTTGAAATAATCAATCATCTCTTGGAGGTTTTGTTCTGTCTTTTTAAGCTTCTTTTCTGTTTTTAACAATTTGGGTTAGTTCCATATTTTGGCCCTCAAGCTCTGAGATTTTTTTTTTTTTGCTTTGTTAATTCTGCTTTCTATGCTTATCAGTTTGCAGTTTATTTCATTCACTGTATTCTTTATTGCTTTTATCTCAGTTATCAACTCCTTCATTCTTTCCTCTTATTTCTCCTCATTTCTATTTAGTCTCTCTATTAATAGCTTAATATCTGGGTTTGTGGTTTGAGACCAGTCATTCTGGGTGTTTTTCATTGTTTGAGTTCTGAAGTCTATATTCTCAGTGGCTGACCTCCCAGGGATCTATGTGAGACTCATATCCTTCCTTTGGTTTTTGTCCTAATTTGTGTAGGTTTTCCTCCCCCTTTTTTAAACCTCTTCTTTAATTCTGTTGTTCAGTGATAGGGAGGATAGTTTTTATTTCTTTTTATTCAAAATCCTATTCTTCCTTATTTATATTCTCTGGGTTTTTTCATTTCTGAAGCCAGACTGGGGGTGGGGGCCTGTGTTTTTTGCAGTTTTGAGATTAATTAAGAGGGGAGCTATGATTCAGAAACTATCTGCAGATCCCAGTATCTGCTGATAGGTATGTGGGCCCCCTGGAACTCACTTTCCAGTGCCTTACAATTTGTCCTTGCATTGGGGGTGTCTGTTGGCCCCCTGAAAGCAAAATGAGATTAGAAAAGGGAATAGAATGGAAAAAAGAAAGAGGAAGATGAAAAGGAGGTGGAGAAAGAGAAGAAGAGTGAAAACAGACAGTCATACCAACAAATTAATAAACAGAGAGACAAAGACAGAAAAAACAAAAAAGACAAAAGCATACATACAGTCATACAACCAAACAAACAACACCCCCCCCCCCGTTGGTGTACTCTCCCTCAGAAATACCCATACATAAATAGAAAATCTGAAAAAAATTAAAATAACAGAAACAAAGCAAGCACAAAAATGTAAACAAAAGCAGAGAGGCAGAGAAAAAAAAGTTAAAACTAAAGCAAAAAAACAAACAAGAAAAAAAACTTCCTTCTGTGACCATTTCTGTGGTTCCAGGTTCCTTTTGGGCCTCCTCCTTAGGGAGCAACTCTGGTCTTCAGTCCCTCCCCTCTGCTCTCAGCGTGGGTCAGATACCCCACAGAAAACTGTGGGCGGAAGATGAATCAGATCCAAATTCACCCTGCTCACTGTTGCTGCTGTCAAGTCTCCCATTCAGTTCTGACATGTCTGTGCCTGTTCCAGTGTGGAGGAGGGGCATCTTTCTCTCCGAGTCTGAAGAGAAGATAGCCTCTGGGTCCCAAGAATGGGCCTGGGCAGACCTGGGCAGGGCAAGGCAAGTCTCTGCCTGGTCCCGGGACTAAGAAGATGGCACCTGTGGGCATTTCATCACTGGCATTAGAGCTTTATTCCAGATTTCCATGACCTGCCTTCTCCATGGTTCCTCTTGCTTATGCCTGGTCTACTACTGCAGGTGATGGTGTGGGCCGGGTGCCACGTGGTGGGGGGCGGCTGTTCTCTGCTGCCTCCTCTCAAGAGAGCCCCAAGAACAGCAGACGATCCTGCATGCCCAGGTCTCCAATCTCAGGGTGGTAGTGGGTTGCAGTCATCTCTGGAGGAGAGCCCTGAGTGCATGAACCTGAGTCTCCCCTCAGACGGACTTTCACTAACCCACCAGAACACACCCACTCACGCAGAGAGTCTTTATGGACATTCGCTTTTGCAGAGACTCTCACAGTCCAAACCGTTCTGTCACCATCTTGCCTGGAAGTCTCTTTTCTTATTGATCACATACCAGAATTGAGGATGAACAAGACAGAGGGAAAATGAAACTGTCCCCATAGGGTTGACAAGAATTGCATGCTGAGTTTTAGACAGAAATACAATTAACCATTAATCATGCTGCACTTTGGTCTGTTTCCTTGTAGCTGAAAGTCATTATTTGCATACTCTTTTTTCCTATCAATAAGCTTTCTGTCATTAGGGTTATAAGACTGTCTAAGAATTGATTTGCATCCCCTGCTCCTATAGACCGTGCTGTAATCCCAGCACTTTGGGAGGCCAAGGTAAGTGGATTGCCTGAACCTGCGGGTTTGAGACCCACCCAGGCAACTTGGCGAGACCTTGTCTCTACAATAAAAATCAAAAATTAGCCAGGTGTGGTAGCGCATACCTGTAGTTCAGGCTATTTGGAAGGCTAAGGCTGAAGGATCACTGGAGCCCAGCACGTCGAGGCTGCGGTGGTTGGGAGCATGCCACTGCACTCCAGTCTGGGCATCAGAGTGAGACTCCAACTTAAAAAAAACAAAAAAGAATTGAGCCGGGCTCGGTGGCTCAGCCTGTAATCCCGCGCCTTTGGGAGGCTGAGGTGAGTGGATTACCTGAGCCCGTGGGTTCGAGACCCGCCTGGGCAGCGAGACCTCATCTCTACAATAAATCAA